>NW_027017276.1:0-167923 GCF_036013445.1 Caloenas nicobarica | reverse complement strand
GGGCTCTGTCGGGCCCTGTCGGGCTCTGTCGGGCTCTGTCGGGCTCTGTCGGGCTCTACTGGGCTCTGTCGGGCCCTGTTGGGCCCTGTCGGGCTCTGTCGGGCTCTGTCGGGCTCTACTGGGCTCTGTCGGGCTCTGTCGGGTTCTGTTGGGCTCTGTCGGGCCCTGTCGGGCCCTGTCGGACTCTGTCGGGCTCTACTGGGCTCTGTCGGGCTCTGTCGGGCTCTACTGGGCCCTGTCGGGCTCTGTCGGGCTCTGTCGGGCTCTGTCGGGCTCTGTCGGGATCTACTGGGCCCTGTCGGGCCCTGTCGGGCCCTGTCGGGCTCTCTCGGGCTCTGTCGGGCTCTGTCGGGCTCTACTGGGCTCTGTCGGGCCCTCTCGGGCCCTGTCGGGCTCTGTCGGGTTCTGTCGGGCTCTACTGGGCTCTGTCGGGCTCTGTCGGGCTCTGTCGGGCTCTGTCGGGCTCTACTGGGCTCTACTGGGCTCTGTCGGGCTCTGTCGGTCTCTACTGGGCCCTGTCGGGCTCTGTCGGGCTCTGTCGGGCTCTGTCGGGCTCTACTGGGCTCTGTCGGGTTCTGTCGGGCTCTGTCGGGCTCTGTCGGGCTCTGTCGGGCTCTACTGGGCTCTGTCGGGCTCTGTCGGGCCCTGTCGGGCTCTGTCGGGCTCTGTCGGGTTCTGTCGGGCTCTACTGGGCCCTGTCGGGCTCTGTCGGGCTCTGTCGGGCCCTGTCAGGCCCTGTCGGGCCCTGTCGGGCTCTGTCGGGCTCTGTCGGGCTCTGTCGGGCCCTGTCGGGCTCTGTCGGGCTCTGTCGGGCTCTACTGGGCTCTACTGGGCTCTGTCGGGCTCTGTCGGGCCCTGTCGGGCTCTGTCGGGCTCTGTCGGGCTCTGTCGGGCTCTACTGGGCTCTGTCGGGCCCTGTCGGGCTCTGTCGGGCTCTGTCGGGCTCTGTCGGGCTCTACTGGGCTCTGTCGGGCTCTGTCGGGCTCTGTCGGGCTCTGTCGGGCTCTACTGGGCCCTGTCGGGCCCTGTCGGGCCCTGTCGGGCTCTGTCGGGCTCTGTCGGGCTCTACTGGGCTCTGTCGGGTTCTGTCGGGCTCTGTCGGGCTCTGTCGGGCTCTGTCGGGCTCTACTGGGCTCTGTCGGGCTCTGTCGGGCCCTGTCGGGCTCTGTCGGGCTCTGTCGGGTTCTGTCGGGCTCTACTGGGCCCTGTCGGGCTCTGTCGGGCTCTGTCGGGCCCTGTCGGGCCCTGTCGGGCTCTGTCGGGCTCTGTCGGGCTCTGTCGGGCTCTACTGGGCTCTGTCGGGCCCTGTTGGACCCTGTCGGGCTCTGTCGGGCTCTACTGGGCTCTGTCGGGCTCTGTCGGGTTCTGTTGGGCTCTGTCGGGCCCTGTCGGGCCCTGTCGGGCTCTGTCGGGCTCTACTGGGCTCTGTCGGGCTCTGTCGGGCTCTACTGGGCCCTGTCGGGCTCTGTCGGGCTCTGTCGGGCTCTGTCGGGATCTGTCGGGATCTACTGGGCCCTGTCGGGCCCTGTCGGGCCCTGTCGGGCTCTGTCGGGCTCTGTCGGGCTCTACTGGGCTCTACTGGGCCCTGTCGGGCCCTGTCGGGCTCTGTCGGGCTCTGTCGGGCTCTGTCGGGCTCTACTGGGCTCTGTCGGGCCCTGTCGGGCCCTGTCGGGCCCTGTCGGGCTCTGTCGGGCTCTACTGGGCTCTGTCGGGCTCTGTCGGGCCCTGTCGGGCTCTGTAGGGCTCTGTCGGGTTCTGTCGGGCTCTACTGGGCCCTGTCGGGCTCTGTCGGGCCCTGTCGGGCTCTGTCGGGCTCTGTCGGGCTCTGTCGGGCTCTACTGGGCTCTGTCGGGCCCTGTTGGGCCCTGTCGGGCTCTGTCGGGCTCTGTCGGGCTCTACTGGGCTCTGTCGGGCTCTGTCGGGTTCTGTTGGGCTCTGTCGGGCCCTGTCGGGCCCTGTCGGACTCTGTCGGGCTCTACTGGGCTCTGTCGGGCTCTGTCGGGCTCTACTGGGCCCTGTCGGGCTCTGTCGGGCTCTGTCGGGCTCTGTCGGGCTCTGTCGGGATCTACTGGGCCCTGTCGGGCCCTGTCGGGCCCTGTCGGGCTCTCTCGGGCTCTGTCGGGCTCTGTCGGGCTCTACTGGGCTCTGTCGGGCCCTCTCGGGCCCTGTCGGGCTCTGTCGGGTTCTGTCGGGCTCTGTCGGGCTCTGTCGGGCTCTGTCGGGCTCTGTCGGGCTCTGTCGGGCTCTACTGGGCTCTACTGGGCTCTGTCGGGCTCTGTCGGTCTCTACTGGGCCCTGTCGGGATCTGTCGGGCTCTGTCGGGCTCTGTCGGGCTCTGTCGGGCTCTACTGGGCTCTGTCGGGCTCTGTCGGGTTCTGTCGGGTTCTGTCGGGCTCTGTCGGGCTCTGTCGGGCTCTACTGGGCTCTACTGGGCTCTGTCGGGCTCTGTCGGGCTCTACTGGGCCCTGTCGGGCCCTGTTGGGCTCTGTCGGGCTCTGTCGGGCTCTGACGGGTTCTGTCGGGCTCTGTCGGGCTCTGTCGGGCTCTAGTGGGCCCTGTCGGTCCCTGTCGGGCCCTATCGGCCTCTGTCGGGCTCTGTCGGGCCCTGTCGGGCCCTGTCGGGCTCTGTCGGGCTCTACTGGGACCTGTCGGGCCCTGTCGGGCTCTGTCGAGCTCTGTCGGGCTCTGTCGGGCTCTACTGGGCTCTGTCGGGCCCTGTCGGGCTCTGTCGGGCTCTGTCGGGCTCTACTGGGCCCTATCGGGCCCTGTCGGGCCCTGTCGGGCTCTGTCGGGCTCTGTCGGGCCCTATCGGGCCCTGTCGGGCCCTGTCGGGCTCTGTCGGGCTCTGTCGGGCTCTACTGGGCCCTGTCGGGCCCTGTCGGGCTCTGTCGGGCTCTGCTGGGCCCTGTCGGGCTCTGTCAGGCTCTGTCGGGCTCTGTCGCGCCCTGTCGGGCCCTGTCGGGCCCTGTCGGGCTCTGTCGGGCTCTGTCGGGCTCTACTGGGCTCTACTGGGCTCTGTCGGGCTCTGTCGGGCCCTGTCGGGCTCTGTCGGGCTCTGTCGGGCTCTACTGCGCTCTGTCGGGCTCTGTCGGGCTCTGTCGGGCTCTGTCGGGCTCTACTGGGCCCTGTCGGGCTCTGTCGGGCTCTGTCGGGCTCTGTCGGGCTCTACTGGGCTAAACTGGGCCCTGTCGGGCCCTGTCGGGCTCTGTCGGGCTCTGTCGGGCTCTACTGGGCTCTGTCAGGCTCTGTCGCGCTCTGTCGGGCTCTGTCGGGCTCTACTGGGCTAAACTGGGCTCTGTCGGGCCCTGTCGGGCCCCGTCGGGCTCTGTCGGGCTCTGTCGGGCTCTGTCGGGCTCTACTGGGCTCTGTCGGGCTCTGCCGGGCTCTGTCGGGCTCTACTGGGCTAAACTGGGCTCTGTCGGGCCCTGTCGGGCCCTGTCGGGCCCTGTCGGGCTCTGTCGGGCTCTGTCGGGCTCTACTGGGCTCTACTGGGCTCTGTCGGGCTCTGTCGGGCTCTGTCGGGCTCTGTCGGGCTCTACTGGGCTCTGTCGGGCTCTGTCAGGCCCTGTCGGGCTCTGTCGGGCTCTGTCAGGCTCTACTGGGCTCTACTGGGCTCTACTGGGCCCTGTCGGGCCCTGTCGGGCTCTGTCAGGCTCTGTCGGGCTCTGTCGGGCTCTACTGGGCCCTGTCGGGCCCTGTCGGGCCCTGTCGGGCTCTGTCGGGCTCTGTCGGGCTCTGTCGGGCTCTACTGGGCTCTGTCGGGTTCTGTCGGGCTCTGTCGGGCTCTGTCGGGCTCTGTCGGGCTCTACTGGGCTCTGTCGGGCTCTGTCGGGCCCTGTCGGGCTCTGTCGGGCTCTGTCGGGTTCTGTCGGGCTCTACTGGGCCCTGTCGGGCTCTGTCGGGCCCTGTCGGGCCCTGTCGGGCCCTGTCGGGCTCTGTCGGGCTCTGTCGGGCTCTGTCGGGCTCTGTCGGGCTCTGTCGGGCTCTGTCGGGCTCTACTGGGCTCTACTGGGCTCTGTCGGGCTCTGTCGGGCCCTGTCGGGCTCTGTCGGGCTCTGTCGGGCTCTGTCGGGCTCTACTGGGCTCTGTCGGGCCCTGTCGGGCTCTGTCGGGCCCTGTCGGGCTCTGTCGGGCTCTGTCGGGCTCTACTGGGCTCTGTCGGGTTCTGTCGGGCTCTGTCGGGCTCTGTCGGGCTCTGTCGGGCTCTACTGGGCTCTGTCGGGCTCTGTCGGGCCCTGTCGGGCTCTGTCGGGCTCTGTCGGGTTCTGTCGGGCTCTACTGGGCCCTGTCGGGCTCTGTCGGGCTCTGTCGGGCCCTGTCGGGCCCTGTCGGGCTCTGTCGGGCTCTGTCGGGCTCTGTCGGGCTCTACTGGGCTCTGTCGGGCCCTGTTGGACCCTGTCGGGCTCTGTCGGGCTCTACTGGGCTCTGTCGGGCTCTGTCGGGTTCTGTTGGGCTCTGTCGGGCCCTGTCGGGCCCTGTCGGGCTCTGTCGGGCTCTACTGGGCCCTGTCGGGCTCTGTCGGGCTCTGTCGGGCTCTGTCGGGATCTGTCGGGATCTACTGGGCCCTGTCGGGCCCTGTCGGGCCCTGTCGGGCTCTGTCGGGCTCTGTCGGGCTCTACTGGGCTCTACTGGGCCCTGTCGGGCCCTGTCGGGCTCTGTCGGGCTCTGTCGGGCTCTGTCGGGCTCTACTGGGCTCTGTCGGGCCCTGTCGGGCCCTGTCGGGCTCTGTCGGGCTCTGTCGGGCTCTGTCGGGCTCTGTCGGGCTCTACTGGGCTCTGTCGGGCTCTGTCGGGCCCTGTCGGGCTCTGTAGGGCTCTGTCGGGTTCTGTCGGGCTCTACTGGGCCCTGTCGGGCTCTGTCGGGCCCTGTCGGTCTCTGTCGGGCTCTGTCGGGCTCTGTCGGGCTCTACTGGGCTCTGTCGGGCCCTGTTGGGCCCTGTCGGGCTCTGTCGGGCTCTGTCGGGCTCTACTGGGCTCTGTCGGGCTCTGTCGGGTTCTGTTGGGCTCTGTCGGGCCCTGTCGGGCCCTGTCGGACTCTGTCGGGCTCTACTGGGCTCTGTCGGGCTCTGTCGGGCTCTACTGGGCCCTGTCGGGCTCTGTCGGGCTCTGTCGGGCTCTGTCGGGCTCTGTCGGGATCTACTGGGCCCTGTCGGGCCCTGTCGGGCCCTGTCGGGCTCTCTCGGGCTCTGTCGGGCTCTGTCGGGCTCTACTGGGCTCTGTCGGGCCCTCTCGGGCCCTGTCGGGCTCTGTCGGGTTCTGTCGGGCTCTACTGGGCTCTGTCGGGCTCTGTCGGGCTCTGTCGGGCTCTGTCGGGCTCTACTGGGCTCTACTGGGCTCTGTCGGGCTCTGTCGGTCTCTACTGGGCCCTGTCGGGCTCTGTCGGGCTCTGTCGGGCTCTGTCGGGCTCTACTGGGCTCTGTCGGGTTCTGTCGGGCTCTGTCGGGCTCTGTCGGGCTCTGTCGGGCTCTACTGGGCTCTGTCGGGCTCTGTCGGGCCCTGTCGGGCTCTGTCGGGCTCTGTCGGGTTCTGTCGGGCTCTACTGGGCCCTGTCGGGCTCTGTCGGGCTCTGTCGGGCCCTGTCAGGCCCTGTCGGGCCCTGTCGGGCTCTGTCGGGCTCTGTCGGGCTCTGTCGGGCCCTGTCGGGCTCTGTCGGGCTCTGTCGGGCTCTACTGGGCTCTACTGGGCTCTGTCGGGCTCTGTCGGGCCCTGTCGGGCTCTGTCGGGCTCTGTCGGGCTCTGTCGGGCTCTACTGGGCTCTGTCGGGCCCTGTCGGGCTCTGTCGGGCTCTGTCGGGCTCTGTCGGGCTCTACTGGGCTCTGTCGGGCTCTGTCGGGCTCTGTCGGGCTCTGTCGGGCTCTACTGGGCCCTGTCGGGCCCTGTCGGGCCCTGTCGGGCTCTGTCGGGCTCTGTCGGGCTCTACTGGGCTCTGTCGGGTTCTGTCGGGCTCTGTCGGGCTCTGTCGGGCTCTGTCGGGCTCTACTGGGCTCTGTCGGGCTCTGTCGGGCCCTGTCGGGCTCTGTCGGGCTCTGTCGGGTTCTGTCGGGCTCTACTGGGCCCTGTCGGGCTCTGTCGGGCTCTGTCGGGCCCTGTCGGGCCCTGTCGGGCTCTGTCGGGCTCTGTCGGGCTCTGTCGGGCTCTACTGGGCTCTGTCGGGCCCTGTTGGACCCTGTCGGGCTCTGTCGGGCTCTACTGGGCTCTGTCGGGCTCTGTCGGGTTCTGTTGGGCTCTGTCGGGCCCTGTCGGGCCCTGTCGGACTCTGTCGGGCTCTACTGGGCTCTGTCGGGCTCTGTCGGGCTCTACTGGGCCCTGTCGGGCTCTATCGGGCTCTGTCGGGCTCTGTCGGGCTCTGTCGGGATCTACTGGGCCCTGTCGGGCCCTGTCGGGCCCTGTCGGGCTCTCTCGGGCTCTGTCGGGCTCTGTCGGGCTCTACTGGGCTCTGTCGGGCCCTCTCGGGCCCTGTCGGGCTCTGTCGGGTTCTGTCGGGCTCTGTCGGGCTCTGTCGGGCTCTGTCGGTCTCTGTCGGGCTCTGTCGGGCTCTACTGGGCTCTACTGGGCTCTGTCGGGCTCTGTCGGTCTCTACTGGGCCCTGTCGGGCTCTGTCGGGCTCTGTCGGGCTCTGTCGGGCTCTGTCGGGCTCTACTGGGCTCTGTCGGGCTCTGTCGGGTTCTGTCGGGTTCTGTCGGGCTCTGTCGGGCTCTGTCGGGCTCTACTGGGCTCTACTGGGCTCTGTCGGGCTCTGTCGGGCTCTACTGGGCCCTGTCGGGCCCTGTTGGGCTCTGTCGGGCTCTGTCGGGCTCTGACGGGTTCTGTCGGGCTCTGTCGGGCTCTGTCGGGCTCTAGTGGGCCCTGTCGGTCCCTGTCGGGCCCTATCGGCCTCTGTCGGGCTCTGTCGGGCCCTGTCGGGCCCTGTCGGGCTCTGTCGGGCTCTACTGGGACCTGTCGGGCCCTGTCGGGCTCTGTCGAGCTCTGTCGGGCTCTGTCGGGCTCTACTGGGCTCTGTCGGGCCCTGTCGGGCCCTGTCGGGCTCTGTCGGGCTCTGTCGGGCCCTGTCGGGCCCTGTCGGGCTCTGTCGGGCTCTGTCGGGCCCTGTCGGGCCCTATCGGGCCCTGTCGGGCCCTGTCGGGCTCTGTCGGGCTCTGTCGGGCCCTATCGGGCCCTGTCGGGCCCTGTCGGGCTCTGTCGGGCTCTGTCGGGCTCTACTGGGCCCTGTCGGGCCCTGTCGGGCTCTGTCGGGCTCTGCTGGGCCCTGTCGGGCTCTGTCAGGCTCTGTCGGGCTCTGTCGGGCCCTGTCGGGCCCTGTCGGGCCCTGTCGGGCTCTGTCGGGCTCTGTCGGGCTCTACTGGGCTCTGTCGGGCCCTGTCGGGCCCTGTCGGGCCCTGTCGGGCCCTGTCGGGCTCTGTCGGGCTCTACTGCGCTCTGTCGGGCTCTGTCGGGCTCTGTCGGGCTCTGTCGGGCTCTGTCGGGCTCTACTGGGCCCTGTCGGGCTCTGTCGGGCTCTGTCGGGCTCTGTCGGGCTCTGTCGGGCTCTACTGGGCTAAACTGGGCCCTGTCGTGCCCTGTCGGGCTCTGTCGGGCTCTGTCGGGCTCTACTGGGCTCTGTCAGGCTCTGTCGCGCTCTGTCGGGCTCTGTCGGGCTCTACTGGGCTAAACTGGGCTCTGTCGGGCCCCGTCGGGCCCCGTCGGGCTCTGTCGGGCTCTGTCGGGCTCTGTCGGGCTCTACTGGGCTCTGTCGGGCTCTGTCGGGCTCTGTCGGGCTCTACTGGGCTCTGTCGGGTTCTGTCGGGCTCTGTCGGGCTCTGTCGGGCTCTGTCGGGCTCTACTGGGCTCTGTCGGGCTCTGTCGGGCCCTGTCGGGCTCTGTCGGGCTCTGTCGGGTTCTGTCGGGCTCTACTGGGCCCTGTCGGGCTCTGTCGGGCTCTGTCGGGCCCTGTCAGGCCCTGTCGGGCCCTGTCGGGCTCTGTCGGGCTCTGTCGGGCTCTGTCGGGCCCTGTCGGGCTCTGTCGGGCTCTGTCGGGCTCTACTGGGCTCTACTGGGCTCTGTCGGGCTCTGTCGGGCCCTGTCGGGCTCTGTCGGGCTCTGTCGGGCTCTGTCGGGCTCTACTGGGCTCTGTCGGGCCCTGTCGGGCTCTGTCGGGCTCTGTCGGGCTCTGTCGGGCTCTACTGGGCTCTGTCGGGCTCTGTCGGGCTCTGTCGGGCTCTGTCGGGCTCTACTGGGCCCTGTCGGGCCCTGTCGGGCCCTGTCGGGCTCTGTCGGGCTCTGTCGGGCTCTACTGGGCTCTGTCGGGTTCTGTCGGGCTCTGTCGGGCTCTGTCGGGCTCTGTCGGGCTCTACTGGGCTCTGTCGGGCTCTGTCGGGCCCTGTCGGGCTCTGTCGGGCTCTGTCGGGTTCTGTCGGGCTCTACTGGGCCCTGTCGGGCTCTGTCGGGCTCTGTCGGGCCCTGTCGGGCCCTGTCGGGCTCTGTCGGGCTCTGTCGGGCTCTGTCGGGCTCTACTGGGCTCTGTCGGGCCCTGTTGGACCCTGTCGGGCTCTGTCGGGCTCTACTGGGCTCTGTCGGGCTCTGTCGGGTTCTGTTGGGCTCTGTCGGGCCCTGTCGGGCCCTGTCGGGCTCTGTCGGGCTCTACTGGGCTCTGTCGGGCTCTGTCGGGCTCTACTGGGCCCTGTCGGGCTCTGTCGGGCTCTGTCGGGCTCTGTCGGGATCTGTCGGGATCTACTGGGCCCTGTCGGGCCCTGTCGGGCCCTGTCGGGCTCTGTCGGGCTCTGTCGGGCTCTACTGGGCTCTACTGGGCCCTGTCGGGCCCTGTCGGGCTCTGTCGGGCTCTGTCGGGCTCTGTCGGGCTCTACTGGGCTCTGTCGGGCCCTGTCGGGCCCTGTCGTGCCCTGTCGGGCTCTGTCGGGCTCTACTGGGCTCTGTCGGGCTCTGTCGGGCCCTGTCGGGCTCTGTAGGGCTCTGTCGGGTTCTGTCGGGCTCTACTGGGCCCTGTCGGGCTCTGTCGGGCCCTGTCGGGCTCTGTCGGGCTCTGTCGGGCTCTGTCGGGCTCTACTGGGCTCTGTCGGGCCCTGTTGGGCCCTGTCGGGCTCTGTCGGGCTCTGTCGGGCTCTACTGGGCTCTGTCGGGCTCTGTCGGGTTCTGTTGGGCTCTGTCGGGCCCTGTCGGGCCCTGTCGGACTCTGTCGGGCTCTACTGGGCTCTGTCGGGCTCTGTCGGGCTCTACTGGGCCCTGTCGGGCTCTGTCGGGCTCTGTCGGGCTCTGTCGGGCTCTGTCGGGATCTACTGGGCCCTGTCGGGCCCTGTCGGGCCCTGTCGGGCTCTCTCGGGCTCTGTCGGGCTCTGTCGGGCTCTACTGGGCTCTGTCGGGCCCTCTCGGGCCCTGTCGGGCTCTGTCGGGTTCTGTCGGGCTCTGTCGGGCTCTGTCGGGCTCTGTCGGGCTCTGTCGGGCTCTGTCGGGCTCTACTGGGCTCTACTGGGCTCTGTCGGGCTCTGTCGGTCTCTACTGGGCCCTGTCGGGATCTGTCGGGCTCTGTCGGGCTCTGTCGGGCTCTGTCGGGCTCTACTGGGCTCTGTCGGGCTCTGTCGGGTTCTGTCGGGTTCTGTCGGGCTCTGTCGGGCTCTGTCGGGCTCTACTGGGCTCTACTGGGCTCTGTCGGGCTCTGTCGGGCTCTACTGGGCCCTGTCGGGCCCTGTTGGGCTCTGTCGGGCTCTGTCGGGCTCTGACGGGTTCTGTCGGGCTCTGTCGGGCTCTGTCGGGCTCTAGTGGGCCCTGTCGGTCCCTGTCGGGCCCTATCGGCCTCTGTCGGGCTCTGTCGGGCCCTGTCGGGCCCTGTCGGGCTCTGTCGGGCTCTACTGGGACCTGTCGGGCCCTGTCGGGCTCTGTCGAGCTCTGTCGGGCTCTGTCGGGCTCTACTGGGCTCTGTCGGGCCCTGTCGGGCTCTGTCGGGCTCTGTCGGGCTCTACTGGGCCCTATCGGGCCCTGTCGGGCCCTGTCGGGCTCTGTCGGGCTCTGTCGGGCCCTATCGGGCCCTGTCGGGCCCTGTCGGGCTCTGTCGGGCTCTGTCGGGCTCTACTGGGCCCTGTCGGGCCCTGTCGGGCTCTGTCGGGCTCTGCTGGGCCCTGTCGGGCTCTGTCAGGCTCTGTCGGGCTCTGTCGCGCCCTGTCGGGCCCTGTCGGGCCCTGTCGGGCTCTGTCGGGCTCTGTCGGGCTCTACTGGGCTCTACTGGGCTCTGTCGGGCTCTGTCGGGCCCTGTCGGGCTCTGTCGGGCTCTGTCGGGCTCTACTGCGCTCTGTCGGGCTCTGTCGGGCTCTGTCGGGCTCTGTCGGGCTCTACTGGGCCCTGTCGGGCTCTGTCGGGCTCTGTCGGGCTCTGTCGGGCTCTACTGGGCTAAACTGGGCCCTGTCGGGCCCTGTCGGGCTCTGTCGGGCTCTGTCGGGCTCTACTGGGCTCTGTCAGGCTCTGTCGCGCTCTGTCGGGCTCTGTCGGGCTCTACTGGGCTAAACTGGGCTCTGTCGGGCCCTGTCGGGCCCCGTCGGGCTCTGTCGGGCTCTGTCGGGCTCTGTCGGGCTCTACTGGGCTCTGTCGGGCTCTGCCGGGCTCTGTCGGGCTCTACTGGGCTAAACTGGGCTCTGTCGGGCCCTGTCGGGCCCTGTCGGGCCCTGTCGGGCTCTGTCGGGCTCTGTCGGGCTCTACTGGGCTCTACTGGGCTCTGTCGGGCTCTGTCGGGCTCTGTCGGGCTCTGTCGGGCTCTACTGGGCTCTGTCGGGCTCTGTCAGGCCCTGTCGGGCTCTGTCGGGCTCTGTCAGGCTCTACTGGGCTCTACTGGGCTCTACTGGGCCCTGTCGGGCCCTGTCGGGCTCTGTCAGGCTCTGTCGGGCTCTGTCGGGCTCTACTGGGCTCTGTCGGGCTCTGTCGGGCCCTGTCGGGCTCTGTCGGGCTCTGTCGGGTTCTGTCGGGCTCTACTGGGCCCTGTCGGGCTCTGTCGGGCTCTGTCGGGCCCTGTCGGGCCCTGTCGGGCTCTGTCGGGCTCTGTCGGGCTCTGTCGGGCTCTGTCGGGCCCTGTCGGGCTCTGTCGGGCTCTGTCGGGCTCTACTGGGCTCTACTGGGCTCTGTCGGGCTCTGTCGGGCCCTGTCGGGCTCTGTCGGGCTCTGTCGGGCTCTGTCGGGCTCTACTGGGCTCTGTCGGGCCCTGTCGGGCTCTGTCGGGCCCTGTCGGGCTCTGTCGGGCTCTGTCGGGCTCTACTGGGCTCTGTCGGGTTCTGTCGGGCTCTGTCGGGCTCTGTCGGGCTCTGTCGGGCTCTACTGGGCTCTGTCGGGCTCTGTCGGGCCCTGTCGGGCTCTGTCGGGCTCTGTCGGGTTCTGTCGGGCTCTACTGGGCCCTGTCGGGCTCTGTCGGGCTCTGTCGGGCCCTGTCGGGCCCTGTCGGGCTCTGTCGGGCTCTGTCGGGCTCTGTCGGGCTCTACTGGGCTCTGTCGGGCCCTGTTGGACCCTGTCGGGCTCTGTCGGGCTCTACTGGGCTCTGTCGGGCTCTGTCGGGTTCTGTTGGGCTCTGTCGGGCCCTGTCGGGCCCTGTCGGGCTCTGTCGGGCTCTACTGGGCCCTGTCGGGCTCTGTCGGGCTCTGTCGGGCTCTGTCGGGATCTGTCGGGATCTACTGGGCCCTGTCGGGCCCTGTCGGGCCCTGTCGGGCTCTGTCGGGCTCTGTCGGGCTCTACTGGGCTCTACTGGGCCCTGTCGGGCCCTGTCGGGCTCTGTCGGGCTCTGTCGGGCTCTGTCGGGCTCTACTGGGCTCTGTCGGGCCCTGTCGGGCCCTGTCGGGCCCTGTCGGGCTCTGTCGGGCTCTGTCGGGCTCTGTCGGGCTCTGTCGGGCTCTACTGGGCTCTGTCGGGCTCTGTCGGGCCCTGTCGGGCTCTGTAGGGCTCTGTCGGGTTCTGTCGGGCTCTACTGGGCCCTGTCGGGCTCTGTCGGGCCCTGTCGGGCTCTGTCGGGCTCTGTCGGGCTCTGTCGGGCTCTACTGGGCTCTGTCGGGCCCTGTTGGGCCCTGTCGGGCTCTGTCGGGCTCTGTCGGGCTCTACTGGGCTCTGTCGGGCTCTGTCGGGTTCTGTTGGGCTCTGTCGGGCCCTGTCGGGCCCTGTCGGACTCTGTCGGGCTCTACTGGGCTCTGTCGGGCTCTGTCGGGCTCTACTGGGCCCTGTCGGGCTCTGTCGGGCTCTGTCGGGCTCTGTCGGGCTCTGTCGGGATCTACTGGGCCCTGTCGGGCCCTGTCGGGCCCTGTCGGGCTCTCTCGGGCTCTGTCGGGCTCTGTCGGGCTCTACTGGGCTCTGTCGGGCCCTCTCGGGCCCTGTCGGGCTCTGTCGGGTTCTGTCGGGCTCTACTGGGCTCTGTCGGGCTCTGTCGGGCTCTGTCGGGCTCTGTCGGGCTCTACTGGGCTCTACTGGGCTCTGTCGGGCTCTGTCGGTCTCTACTGGGCCCTGTCGGGCTCTGTCGGGCTCTGTCGGGCTCTGTCGGGCTCTACTGGGCTCTGTCGGGTTCTGTCGGGCTCTGTCGGGCTCTGTCGGGCTCTGTCGGGCTCTACTGGGCTCTGTCGGGCTCTGTCGGGCCCTGTCGGGCTCTGTCGGGCTCTGTCGGGTTCTGTCGGGCTCTACTGGGCCCTGTCGGGCTCTGTCGGGCTCTGTCGGGCCCTGTCAGGCCCTGTCGGGCCCTGTCGGGCTCTGTCGGGCTCTGTCGGGCTCTGTCGGGCCCTGTCGGGCTCTGTCGGGCTCTGTCGGGCTCTACTGGGCTCTACTGGGCTCTGTCGGGCTCTGTCGGGCCCTGTCGGGCTCTGTCGGGCTCTGTCGGGCTCTGTCGGGCTCTACTGGGCTCTGTCGGGCCCTGTCGGGCTCTGTCGGGCTCTGTCGGGCTCTGTCGGGCTCTACTGGGCTCTGTCGGGCTCTGTCGGGCTCTGTCGGGCTCTGTCGGGCTCTACTGGGCCCTGTCGGGCCCTGTCGGGCCCTGTCGGGCTCTGTCGGGCTCTGTCGGGCTCTACTGGGCTCTGTCGGGTTCTGTCGGGCTCTGTCGGGCTCTGTCGGGCTCTGTCGGGCTCTACTGGGCTCTGTCGGGCTCTGTCGGGCCCTGTCGGGCTCTGTCGGGCTCTGTCGGGTTCTGTCGGGCTCTACTGGGCCCTGTCGGGCTCTGTCGGGCTCTGTCGGGCCCTGTCGGGCCCTGTCGGGCTCTGTCGGGCTCTGTCGGGCTCTGTCGGGCTCTACTGGGCTCTGTCGGGCCCTGTTGGACCCTGTCGGGCTCTGTCGGGCTCTACTGGGCTCTGTCGGGCTCTGTCGGGTTCTGTTGGGCTCTGTCGGGCCCTGTCGGGCCCTGTCGGACTCTGTCGGGCTCTACTGGGCTCTGTCGGGCTCTGTCGGGCTCTACTGGGCCCTGTCGGGCTCTGTCGGGCTCTGTCGGGCTCTGTCGGGCTCTGTCGGGATCTACTGGGCCCTGTCGGGCCCTGTCGGGCCCTGTCGGGCTCTCTCGGGCTCTGTCGGGCTCTGTCGGGCTCTACTGGGCTCTGTCGGGCCCTCTCGGGCCCTGTCGGGCTCTGTCGGGTTCTGTCGGGCTCTGTCGGGCTCTGTCGGGCTCTGTCGGGCTCTGTCGGGCTCTGTCGGGCTCTACTGGGCTCTACTGGGCTCTGTCGGGCTCTGTCGGTCTCTACTGGGCCCTGTCGGGCTCTGTCGGGCTCTGTCGGGCTCTGTCGGGCTCTGTCGGGCTCTACTGGGCTCTGTCGGGCTCTGTCGGGTTCTGTCGGGTTCTGTCGGGCTCTGTCGGGCTCTGTCGGGCTCTACTGGGCTCTACTGGGCTCTGTCGGGCTCTGTCGGGCTCTACTGGGCCCTGTCGGGCCCTGTTGGGCTCTGTCGGGCTCTGTCGGGCTCTGACGGGTTCTGTCGGGCTCTGTCGGGCTCTGTCGGGCTCTAGTGGGCCCTGTCGGTCCCTGTCGGGCCCTATCGGCCTCTGTCGGGCTCTGTCGGGCCCTGTCGGGCCCTGTCGGGCTCTGTCGGGCTCTACTGGGACCTGTCGGGCCCTGTCGGGCTCTGTCGAGCTCTGTCGGGCTCTGTCGGGCTCTACTGGGCCCTGTCGGGCCCTGTCGGGCCCTGTCGGGCTCTGTCGGGCTCTGTCGGGCCCTGTCGGGCCCTGTCGGGCTCTGTCGGGCTCTGTCGGGCCCTGTCGGGCCCTATCGGGCCCTGTCGGGCCCTGTCGGGCTCTGTCGGGCTCTGTCGGGCCCTATCGGGCCCTGTCGGGCCCTGTCGGGCTCTGTCGGGCTCTGTCGGGCTCTACTGGGCCCTGTCGGGCCCTGTCGGGCTCTGTCGGGCTCTGCTGGGCCCTGTCGGGCTCTGTCAGGCTCTGTCGGGCTCTGTCGGGCCCTGTCGGGCCCTGTCGGGCCCTGTCGGGCTCTGTCGGGCTCTGTCGGGCTCTACTGGGCTCTGTCGGGCCCTGTCGGGCCCTGTCGGGCCCTGTCGGGCCCTGTCGGGCTCTGTCGGGCTCTACTGCGCTCTGTCGGGCTCTGTCGGGCTCTGTCGGGCTCTGTCGGGCTCTGTCGGGCTCTACTGGGCCCTGTCGGGCTCTGTCGGGCTCTGTCGGGCTCTGTCGGGCTCTGTCGGGCTCTACTGGGCTAAACTGGGCCCTGTCGTGCCCTGTCGGGCTCTGTCGGGCTCTGTCGGGCTCTACTGGGCTCTGTCAGGCTCTGTCGCGCTCTGTCGGGCTCTGTCGGGCTCTACTGGGCTAAACTGGGCTCTGTCGGGCCCCGTCGGGCCCCGTCGGGCTCTGTCGGGCTCTGTCGGGCTCTGTCGGGCTCTACTGGGCTCTGTCGGGCTCTGTCGGGCTCTGTCGGGCTCTACTGGGCTCTGTCGGGCTCTGTCGGGCCCTGTCGGGCTCTGTCGGGCTCTGTCGGGTTCTGTCGGGCTCTACTGGGCCCTGTCGGGCTCTGTCGGGCTCTGTCGGGCTCTGTCGGGCCCTGTCGGGCCCTGTCGGGCTCTGTCGGGCTCTGTCGGGCTCTGTCGGGCTCTACTGGGCTCTACTGTTCCCTGTCGGGCCCTGTCGGGCTCTGTCGGGCTCTGTCGGGCTCTGTCAGGCCCTGTCGGGCTCTGTCGGGCTCTGTCGGGCTCTACTGGGCTCTACTGGGCTCTGTCGGGCTCTGTCGGGCCCTGTCGGGCTCTGTCGGGCTCTGTCGGGCTCTGTCGGGCTCTACTGGGCTCTGTCGGGCCCTGTCGGGCTCTGTCGGGCTCTGTCGGGCTCTGTCGGGCTCTACTGGGCTCTGTCGGGCTCTGTCGGGCTCTGTCGGGCTCTGTCGGGCTCTACTGGGCCCTGTCGGGCCCTGTCGGGCCCTGTCGGGCTCTGTCGGGCTCTGTCGGGCTCTACTGGGCTCTGTCGGGTTCTGTCGGGCTCTGTCGGGCTCTGTCGGGCTCTGTCGGGCTCTACTGGGCTCTGTCGGGCTCTGTCGGGCCCTGTCGGGCTCTGTCGGGCTCTGTCGGGTTCTGTCGGGCTCTACTGGGCCCTGTCGGGCTCTGTCGGGCTCTGTCGGGCCCTGTCGGGCCCTGTCGGGCTCTGTCGGGCTCTATCGGGCTCTGTCGGGCTCTACTGGGCTCTGTCGGGCCCTGTTGGACCCTGTCGGGCTCTGTCGGGCTCTACTGGGCTCTGTCGGGCTCTGTCGGGTTCTGTTGGGCTCTGTCGGGCCCTGTCGGGCCCTGTCGGGCTCTGTCGGGCTCTACTGGGCTCTGTCGGGCTCTGTCGGGCTCTACTGGGCCCTGTCGGGCTCTGTCGGGCTCTGTCGGGCTCTGTCGGGATCTGTCGGGATCTACTGGGCCCTGTCGGGCCCTGTCGGGCCCTGTCGGGCTCTGTCGGGCTCTGCCGGGCTCTACTGGGCTCTACTGGGCCCTGTCGGGCCCTGTCGGGCTCTGTCGGGCTCTGTCGGGCTCTGTCGGGCTCTACTGGGCTCTGTCGGGCCCTGTCGGGCCCTGTCGGGCCCTGTCGGGCTCTGTCGGGCTCTGTCGGGCTCTGTCGGGCTCTGTCGGGCTCTACTGGGCTCTGTCGGGCTCTGTCGGGCCCTGTCGGGCTCTGTAGGGCTCTGTCGGGTTCTGTCGGGCTCTACTGGGCCCTGTCGGGCTCTGTCGGGCCCTGTCGGGCTCTGTCGGGCTCTGTCGGGCTCTGTCGGGCTCTACTGGGCTCTGTCGGGCCCTGTTGGGCCCTGTCGGGCTCTGTCGGGCTCTGTCGGGCTCTACTGGGCTCTGTCGGGCTCTGTCGGGTTCTGTTGGGCTCTGTCGGGCCCTGTCGGGCCCTGTCGGACTCTGTCGGGCTCTACTGGGCTCTGTCGGGCTCTGTCGGGCTCTACTGGGCCCTGTCGGGCTCTGTCGGGCTCTGTCGGGCTCTGTCGGGCTCTGTCGGGATCTACTGGGCCCTGTCGGGCCCTGTCGGGCCCTGTCGGGCTCTCTCGGGCTCTGTCGGGCTCTGTCGGGCTCTACTGGGCTCTGTCGGGCTCTGTCGGGTTCTGTTGGGCTCTGTCGGGCCCTGTCGGGCCCTGTCGGACTCTGTCGGGCTCTACTGGGCTCTGTCGGGCTCTGTCGGGCTCTACTGGGCCCTGTCGGGCTCTGTCGGGCTCTGTCGGGCTCTGTCGGGCTCTGTCGGGATCTACTGGGCCCTGTCGGGCCCTGTCGGGCCCTGTCGGGCTCTCTCGGGCTCTGTCGGGCTCTGTCGGGCTCTACTGGGCTCTGTCGGGCCCTCTCGGGCCCTGTCGGGCTCTGTCGGGTTCTGTCGGGCTCTACTGGGCTCTGTCGGGCTCTGTCGGGCTCTGTCGGGCTCTGTCGGGCTCTGTCGGGCTCTACTGGGCTCTACTGGGCTCTGTCGGGCTCTGTCGGTCTCTACTGGGCCCTGTCGGGCTCTGTCGGGCTCTGTCGGGCTCTGTCGGGCTCTGTCGGGCTCTACTGGGCTCTGTCGGGCTCTGTCGGGTTCTGTCGGGCTCTGTCGGGCTCTGTCGGGCTCTACTGGGCTCTACTGGGCTCTGTCGGGCTCTGTCGGGCTCTACTGGGCCCTGTCGGGCCCTGTCGGGCTCTGTCGGGCTCTGTCGGGCTCTGACGGGTTCTGTCGGGCTCTGTCGGGCTCTGTCGGGCACTACTGGGCCCTGTCGGTCCCTGTCGGGCCCTATCGGCCTCTGTCGGGCTCTGTCGGGCCCTGTCGGGCCCTGTCGGGCTCTGTCGGGCTCTACTGGGACCTGTCGGGCCCTGTCGGGCTCTGTCGAGCTCTGTCGGGCTCTGTCGGGCTCTACTGGGCTCTACTGGGCCCTATCGGGCCCTGTCGGGCCCTGTCGGGCTCTGTCGGGCTCTGTCGGGCCCTATCGGGCCCTGTCGGGCCCTGTCGGGCTCTGTCGGGCTCTGTCGGGCTCTACTGGGCCCTGTCGGGCCCTGTCGGGCTCTGTCGGGCTCTGCTGGGCCCTGTCGGGCTCTGTCAGGCTCTGTCGGGCTCTGTCGGGCCCTGTCGGGCCCTGTCGGGCCCTGTCGGGCTCTGTCGGGCTCTGTCGGGCTCTACTGGGCTCTGTCGGGCCCTGTCGGGCCCTGTCGGGCCCTGTCGGGCTCTGTCGGGCTCTGTCGGGCTCTACTGCGCTCTGTCGGGCTCTGTCGGGCTCTGTCGGGCTCTGTCGGGCTCTGTCGGGCTCTACTGGGCCCTGTCGGGCTCTGTCGGGCTCTGTCGGGCTCTGTCAGGCTCTGTCGGGCTCTACTGGGCTAAACTGGGCCCTGTCGGGCCCTGTCGGGCCCTGTCGGGCCCTGTCGGGCTCTGTCGGGCTCTGTCGGGCTCTACTGGGCTCTGTCAGGCTCTGTCGCGCTCTGTCGGGCTCTGTCGGGCTCTACTGGGCTAAACTGGGCTCTGTTGGGCCCTGTCGGGCCCCGTCGGGCTCTGTCGGGCTCTGTCGGGCTCTGTCGGGCTCTACTGGGCTCTGTCGGGCTCTGTCGGGCTCTGTCGGGCTCTACTGGGCTAAACTGGGCTCTGTCGGGCCCTGTCGGGCCCTGTCGGGCCCTGTCGGGCTCTGTCGGGCTCTGTCGGGCTCTACTGGGCTCTACTGGGCTCTGTCGGGCTCTGTCGGGCTCTGTCGGGCTCTGTCGGGCTCTACTGGGCTCTGTCGTGCTCTGTCGGGCCCTGTCGGGCTCTGTCGGGCTCTGTCGGGCTCTACTGGGCTCTACTGGGCTCTACTGGGCTCTGTCGGGCCCTGTCGGGCTCTGTCAGGCTCTGTCGGGCTCTGTCGGGCCCTGTCGGGCTCTGTCGGGCTCTGTCGGGCCCTGTCGGGCCCTGTCGGGCTCTGTCGGGCTCTGTCGGGCTCTGTCGGGCTCTACTGGGCTCTACTGTTCCCTGTCGGGCCCTGTCGGGCTCTGTCGGGCTCTGTCGGGCTCTGTCGGGCCCTGTCGGGCTCTGTCGGGCTCTGTCGGGCTCTACTGGGCTCTACCGGGCTCTGTCGGGCTCTGTCGGGCCCTGTCAGGCTCTGTCGGGCTCTATCGGACTCTGTCGGGCTCTACTGGGCTCTGTCGGGCCCTGTCGGGCTCTGTCGGGCTCTGTCGGGCTCTGTCGGGCTCTACTGGGCTCTGTCGGGCTCTGTCGGGCTCTGTCGGGCTCTGTCGGGCTCTACTGGGCCCTGTCGGGCCCTGTCGGGCCCTGTCGGGCTCTGTCGGGCTCTGTCGGGCTCTGTCGGGCCCTATCGGGCCCTGTCGGGTTCTGTCGGGCTCTGTCGGGCTCTGTCGGGCTCTGTCGGGCTCTACTGGGCTCTGTCGGGCTCTGTCGGGCCCTGTCGGGCTCTGTCGGGCTCTGTCGGGTTCTGTCGGGCTCTACTGGGCCCTGTCGGGCTCTGTCGGGCTCTGTCGGGCCCTGTCGGGCCCTGTCGGGCTCTGTCGGGCTCTGTCGGGCTCTACTGGGCTCTGTCGGGCCCTGTTGGGCCCTGTCGGGCTCTGTCGGGCTCTGTCGGGCTCTACTGGGCTCTGTCGGGCTCTGTCGGGTTCTGTTGGGCTCTGTCGGGCCCTGTCGGGCCCTGTCGGCCTCTGTCGGGCTCTACTGGGCTCTGTCGGGCTCTGTCGGGCTCTGTCGGGCTCTACTGGGCTAAACTGGGCTCTGTCGGGCCCTGTCGGGCCCTGTCGGGCTCTGTCGGGCTCTGTCGGGCTCTGTCGGGCTCTACTGGGCTCTACTGGGCTCTGTCGGGCTCTGTCGGGCTCTATCAGGCTCTGTCGGGCTCTACTGGGCTCTGTCGGGCTCTGTCGGGCTCTGACGGGCCCTGTCGGGCTCTGTCGGGCTCTGTCGGGCTCTACTGGGCTCTACTGGGCTCTGTCGGGCTCTGTCGGGCCCTGTTGTGCTCTGTCGGGCTCTGTCGGGCCCTGTCGGGCTCTGTCGGGCCCTGTCGGGCCCTGTCGGGCTCTGTCGGGCTCTGTCGGGCTCTGTCGGGCTCTACTGGGCTCTACTGGGCTCTGTCGGGCTCTGTCGGACCCTGTCGGGCCCTGTCGGGCCCTGTCGGGCTCTGTCGGGCTCTGTCGGGCCCTGTCCGGCTCTGTCGGGCTCTGTCGGGCTATACTGGGCTCTGTCGGGCCCTGTCGGGCCCTGTCGGGCTCTGTCGGGCTCTGTCGGGTTCTGTCGGGCTCTACTGGGCCCTGTCGGGCTCTGTCGGGCTCTGTCGGGCCCTGTCGGGCCCTGTCGGGCTCTGTCGGGCTCTGTCGGGCTCTGTCGGGCTCTACTGGGCTCTGTCGGGCTCTGTCGGGCTCTGTCGGGCTCTGTAGGGCTATACTGGGCTCTGTCGGGCTCTGTCGGGCCCTGTCGGGCTCTGTCGGGCTCTGTCGGGCTCTGTCGGGCCCTGTCGGGCCCTGTCGGGCTCTGTCGGGCTCTGTCGGGCTCTGTCGGGCTCTACTGGGCTCTGTCGGGCCCTCTCGGGCCCTGTCGGGCTCTGTCGGGTTCTGTCGGGCTCTACTGGACTCTGTCGGGCTCTGTCGGGTTCTGTCGGGCTCTGTCGGGCTCTGTCGGGCTCTACTGGGCTCTACTGGGCTCTGTCGGGCTCTGTCGGTCTCTACTGGGCCCTGTCGGGCTCTGTCGGGCTCTGTCGGGCTCTGTCGGGCTCTACTGGGCTCTGTCGGGCTCTGTCGTGTTCTGTCGGGTTCTGTCGGGCTCTGTCGGGCTCTGTCGGGCTCTACTGGGCTCTACTGGTCTCTGTCGGGCTCTGTCGGGCTCTACTGGGCCCTGTCGGGCCCTGTTGGGCTCTGTCGGGCTCTGTCGGGCTCTGACGGGTTCTGTCGGGCTCTGTCGGGCTCTGTCGGGCTCTACTGGGCCCTGTCGGTCCCTGTCGGGCCCTGTCGGGCCCTATCGGGCTCTGTCGGGCCCTGTCGGGCCCTGTCGGGCCCTGTCGGGCTCTGTCGGGCTCTACTGGGCCCTGTCGGGCCCTGTCGGGCCCTGTCGGGCCCTATCGGGCTCTGTCGGGCCCTGTCGGGCCCTGTCGGGCTCTGTCGACCTCTGTCGGGCTCTGTCGGGCTCTACTGGGCCCTGTCGGGCCCTGTCGGGCCCTGTCGGGCTCTGTCGGGCTCTGTCGGGCCCTGTCGGGCCCTGTCGGGCTCTGTCGGGCTCTGTCGGGCTCTACTGGGCCCTATCGGGCCCTGTCGGGCCCTGTCGGGCTCTGTCGGGCTGTGTCGGGCCCTATCGGGCCCTGTCGGGCCCTGTCGGGCTCTGTCGGTCTCTGTCGGGCTCTACTGGGCCCTGTCGGGCCCTGTCGGGCTCTGTCGGGCTCTGCTGGGCCCTGTCGGGCTCTGTCAGGCTCTGTCGGGCTCTGTCGGGCCCTGTCGGGCCCTGTCGGGCCCTGTCGGGCTCTGTCGGGCTCTGTCGGGCTCTGTCGGGCTCTACTGGGCTCTGTCGGGCTCTGTCGGGCCCTGTCGGGCCCTGTCGGGCCCTGTCGGGCTCTGTCGGGCTCTGTCGGGCTCTACTGCGCTCTGTCGGGCTCTGTCGGGCTCTGTCGGGCTCTACTGGGCCCTGTCGGGCCCTGTCGGGCTCTGACGGGCTCTGTCGGGCTCTGTCGGGCTCTACTGGGCTAAACTGGGCCCTGTCGGGCCCCTTCGGGCTCTGTCGGGCTATGTCGGGCTATGTCGGGCCCTGTCGGGCTCTGTCGGGCTCTGTCGGGCTCTACTGGGCTCTACCGGGCTCTGTCGGGCTCTGTCGGGCCCTGTCGGGCTCTGTCGGGCTCTGTCGGACTCTGTCGGGCTCTACTGGGCTCTGTCGGGCCCTGTCGGGCTCTGTCGGGCTCTGTCGGGCTCTGTCGGGCTCTACTGGGCTCTGTCGGGCTCTGTCGGGCTCTGTCGGGCTCTGTCGGGCTCTACTGGGCCCTGTCGGGCCCTGTCGGGCCCTGTCGGGCTCTGTCGGGCTCTGTCGGGCTCTGTCGGGCTCTACTGGGCTCTGTCGGGTTCTGTCGGGCTCTGTCGGGCTCTGTCGGGCTCTGTCGGGCTCTACTGGGCTCTGTCGGGCTCTGTCGGGCCCTGTCGGGCTCTGTCGGGCTCTGTCGGGTTCTGTCGGGCTCTACTGGGCCCTGTCGGGCTCTGTCGGGCTCTGTCGGGCCCTGTCGGGCCCTGTCGGGCTCTGTCGGGCTCTGTCGGGCTCTACTGGGCTCTGTCGGGCCCTGTTGGGCCCTGTCGGGCTCTGTCGGGCTCTGTCGGGCTCTACTGGGCTCTGTCGGGCTCTGTCGGGTTCTGTTGGGCTCTGTCGGGCCCTGTCGGGCCCTGTCGGGCTCTGTCGGGCTCTACTGGGCTCTGTCGGGCTCTGTCGGGCTCTACTGGGCCCTGTCAGGCTCTGTCGGGCTCTGTCGGGCTCTGTCGGGATATGTCGGGATCTACTGGGCCCTGTCGGGCCCTGTCGGGCCCTGTCGGGCTCTGTCGGGCTCTGTCGGGCTCTACTGGGCTCTACTGGGCCCTGTCGGGCCCTGTCGGGCTCTGTCGGGCTCTGTCGGGCTGTGTCGGGCTCTTCTGGGCTCTGTCGGGCTCTGTCGGGCCCTGTCGGGCTCTACTGGGCTCTGTCGGGCTCTGTCGGGCTCTGTCGGGCTCTGTCGGGCTCTACTGGGCCCTGTCGGGCCCTGTCGGGCTCTGTCGGGCTCTGTCGGGCTCTGTCAGGCTCTGTCGGACTCTACTGGGCGCTGTCGGGCCCTGTCGGGCTCTGTCGGGCTCTGTCGGGCTCTGTCGGGCTCTACTGGGCTAAACTGGGCTCTGTCGGGCCCTGTCAGGCCCTGTCGGGCCCTGTCGGGCTCTGTCGGGCTCTGTCGGGCTCTACTGGGCTCTGTCGGGCTCTGTCGGGCTCTGTCGGGCTCTGTCGGGCTCTACTGGGCTAAACTGGGCTCTGTCGGGCCCTGTCGGGCCCCTTCGGGCTCTGTCGGGCTCTGTCGGGCTCTGTCGGGCTCTACTGGGCTCTGTCGGGCTCTGTCGGGCTCTGTCGGGCTCTACTGGGCTAAACTGGGCTCTGTCGGGCCCTGTCGGGCCCTGTCGGGCTCTGTCGGGCTCTGTCGGGCTCTGTCGGGCTCTACTGGGCTCTACTGGGCTCTGTCGGGCTCTGTCGGGCTCTGTCAGGCTCTGTCGGGCTCTACTGGGCTCTGTCGGGCTCTGTCGGGCTCTGACGGGCCCTGTCGGGCTCTGTCGGGCTCTTTCGGGCTCTACTGGGCTCTACTGGGCTCTGTCGGGCTCTGTCGGGCCCTGTTGTGCTCTGTCGGGCTCTGTCGGGCCCTGTCGGGCTCTGTCGGGCTCTGTCGGGCTCTACTGGGCCCTGTCGGGGCTTGTTGGGCTCTGTCGGGCTCTGTCGGGCTCTGACGGGTTCTGTCGGGCTCTGTCGGGCTCTGTCGGGCTCTACTGGGCCCTGTCGGTCCCTGTCGGGCCCTGTCGGGCCCTATCGGGCTCTGTCGGGCCCTGTCGGGCCCTGTCGGGCCCTGTCGGGCTCTGTCGGGCTCTACTGGGCCCTGTCGGGCCCTGTCGGGCCCTGTCGGGCCCTATCGGGCTCTGTCGGGCCCTGTCGGGCCCTGTCGGGCTCTGTCGAGCTCTGTCGGGCTCTGTCGGGCTCTACTGGGCTCTGTCGGGCCCTGTCGGGCCCTGTCGGGCTCTGTCGGGCTCTGTCGGGCCCTGTCGGGCCCTGTCGGGCTCTGTCGGGCTCTACTGGGCTCTGTCGGGCTCTGTCGGGCTCTGTCGGGCCCTGTCGGGCTCTGTCGGGCTCTACTGGGTACTACTGGGCTCTGTCGGGCTCTGTCGGGCCCTGTCGGGCTCTGTCGGGCTCTGTCGGGCCCTGTCGGGCTCTGTCGGGCTCTGTCGGGCTCTGTCGGGCCCTGTCGGGCCCTGTCGGGCTCTGTCGGGTTCTGTCGGGCTCTACTGGGCTCTACTGTTCCCTGTCGGGCCCTGTCGGGCTCTGTCGGGCTCTGTCGGGCTCTGTCGGGCCCTGTCGGGCTCTGTCGGGCTCTGTCGGGCTCTACTGGGCTCTACTGTTCCCTGTCGGGCCCTGTCGGGCCCTGTCGGGCCCTGTCGGGCTCTGTCGGGCTCTGTTGGGCTCTACTGGGCTCTAGTGTTCCCTGTCGGGCCCTGTCGGGCCCTGTCGGGCTCTGTCGGGCTCTGTCGGGCTCTGTCGGGCTCTACTGGGCTATACTGGGCTCTGTCGGGCTCTACTGGGCTCTGTCGGGCTCTGTCTGGCTCTGTAGGGCTCTACTAGGGTCTACTGGGCTCTACTGTTCCCTGTCGGGCCCTGTCGGGCTCTGTCGGGCTCTACTGGGCTCTGTCGGGCTCTGTCGGGTTCTGTCGGGCTCTGTCGGGCCCTGTCGGGCCCTGTCGGGCTCTGTCGGGCTCTACTGGGCTCTGTCGGGCTCTGTCGGGTTCTACTGGGCCCTGTCGGGCTCTGTCGGGCTCTGTCGGGCTCTGTCGGGCTCTACTGGGCTCTGTCGGGCCCTGTCGGGCTCTGTCGGGCTCTGTCGGGCTCTGTCGGGCTCTACTGGGCTCTGTCGGGCTCTGTCGGGTCCTGTCGGGCCCTGTCGGGCCCTGTCGGGCTCTGTCGGGCTCTGTCGGGCTCTACTGGGCTCTGTCGGGCTCTGTCGGGCTCTGTCGGGCTCTACTGGGCTCTGTCGGGCTCTGTCGGGCTCTACTGGGCCCTGTCGGGCTCTTTCGGGCTCTGTCGGGCCCTGTCGGGCTCTGTCGGGCTCTGTCGGGCTCTGTCGGGCTCTACTGGGCCCTGTCGGGCTCTTTCGGGCTCTGTCGGGCTCTGTCGGGCCCTGTCGGGCTCTGTCGGGCTCTGTCGGGCTCTGTCGGGCTCTACTGGGCTCTGTCGGGCTCTACTGGGCTCTACTGGGCCCTGTCGGGCTCTCTCGGGCTCTGTCGGGCTCTGTCGGGCTCTGTCGGGCTCTACTGGGCTCTGTCGGGCTCTGTCGGTCCCTGTCGGTCCCTGTCGGGCTCTGTCGGGCTCTGTCGGGCCCTGTCGGGCTCTGTTGGGCTCTGTCGGGCTCTGTCGGGCTCTACTGGGCCCTGTCGGGCTCTGTCGGGCTCTGTCGGGCCCTGTCGGGCTCTGTCGGGCTCTACTGGGCCCTGTCGGGCCCTGTCGGGCTCTGTCGGGCTCTACTGGGCCCTGTCGGGCTCTGTCGGGCTCTGTCGGGCCCTGTCGGGCTCTACTGGGCTCTACTGGGCTCTGTCGGGCTCTGTCGGGCTCTGTCGGGCTCTACTGGGCCCTGTCGGGCTCTGTCGGGCTCTGTCGGGCTCTGTCGGGCTCTACTGGGCCCTGTCGGGACCTGTCGGGCCCTGTCGGGCTCTGTCGGGCTCTGTCGGGCTCTGTCGGGCTCTACTGGGCTCTACTGGGCTCTGTCGGGCCCTGTCGGGCCCTTTCGGGCTCTGTCGGGCTCTGTCGGGCTCTGTCGGGCTCTGTCGGGCTCTACTGGGCTCTACTGTTCCCTGTCGGGCCCTGTCGGGCCCTGTCGGGCTCTGTCGGGCTCTGTCGGGCCCTGTCGGGCTCTGTCGGGCTCTGTCGGGCTCTACTGGGCTCTGTCGGGCCCTGTCGGGCTCTGTCGGGCTCTGTCGGGCTCTGTCGGGCTCTACTGGGCTCTGTCGGGCTCTGTCGGGCTCTGTCGGGCCCTGTCGGGCCCTGTCGGGCTCTGTCGGGCTCTGTCGGGCTCTACTGGGCTCTGTCGGGATCTGTCGGGCTCTGTCGGGCTCTGTCGTGCTCTACTGGGCCCTGTCGGGCCCTGTCGGG
Organism: Caloenas nicobarica; assembly: GCF_036013445.1. NCBI lineage: Eukaryota > Metazoa > Chordata > Aves > Columbiformes > Columbidae > Caloenas > Caloenas nicobarica. Next base: position 142,720 of record NW_027017276.1, on the reverse strand, counting down.
CCCTGTCGGGCTCTGTCGGGCTCTGTCGGGCTCTGTCGGGCTCTACTGGGCTAAACTGGGCTCTGTCGGGCCCTGTCAGGCCCTGTCGGGCCCTGTCGGGCTCTGTCGGGCTCTGTCGGGCTCTACTGGGCTCTGTCGGGCTCTGTCGGGCTCTGTCGGGCTCTACTGGGCTAAATTGGGCTCTGTCGGGCCCTGTCGGGCCCCTTCGGGCTCTGTCGGGATCTGTCGGGCTCTGTCGGGTTCTGTCGGGCTCTACTGGGCTCTACTGTTCCCTGTCGGGCCCTGTCGGGCTCTGTCGGGCTCTGTCGGGCTCTGTCGGGCCCTGTCGGGCTCTGTCGGGCTCTGTCGGGGTCTACTGGGTTCTACTGTTCCCTGTCGGGCCCTGTCGGGCCCTGTCGGGCCCTGTCGGGCTCTGTCGGGCTCTGTTGGGCTCTACTGGGCTCTAGTGTTCCCTGTCGGGCCCTGTCGGGCCCTGTCTGGCTCTGTCGGGCTCTGTCGGGCTCTGTCGGGCTCTGTCGGGCTCTACTGGGCTATACTGGGCTCTGTCGGGCTCTACTGGGCTCTGTCGGGCTCTGTCTGGCTCTGTAGGGCTCTACTAGGGTCTACTGGGCTCTACTGTTCCCTGTCGGGCCCTGTCGGGCTCTGTCGGGCTCTACTGGGCTCTGTCGGGCTCTGTCGGGTTCTGTCGGGCTCTGTCGGGCCCTGTCGGGCCCTGTCGGGCTCTGTCGGGCTCTACTGGGCTCTGTCGGGCTCTGTCGGGTTCTACTGGGCCCTGTCGGGCTCTGTCGGGCTCTGTCGGGCTCTGTCGGGCTCTACTGGGCTCTGTCGGGCCCTGTCGGGCTCTGTCGGGCTCTGTCGGGCTCTGTCGGGCTCTACTGGGCTCTGTCGGGCTCTGTCGGGTCCTGTCGGTCCCTGTCGGGCTCTGTTGGGCTCTGTCGGGCTCTGTCGGGCTCTACTGGGCTCTGTCGGGCTCTGTCGGGCTCTACTGGGCCCTGTCGGGCTCTGTCGGGCTCTGTCGGGCCCTGTCGGGCTCTGTCGGGCTCTACTGGGCCCTGTCGGGCCCTGTCGGGCTCGGTCGGGCTCTGTCGGGCCCTGTCGGGCTCTGTCGGGCTCTGTCGGGCTCTACTGGGCTCTACTGGGCTCTGTCGGGCTCTGTCGGGCTCTGTCGGGCTCTACTGGGCCCTGTCGGGCTCTGTCGGGCTCTGTCGGGCTCTGTCGGGCTCTGTCGGGCTCTACTGGGCTCTACTGGGCTCTCTCGGGCCCTGTCGCGCCCTGTCGGGCTCTGTCGGGCTCTGTCGGGCTCTGTCGGGCTCTACTGGGCTCTGTCGGGCTCTGTTGGGCTCTGTCGGGCTCTGTCGGGCTCTACTGGGCCCTGTCGGGCTCTGTCGGGCTCTGTCGGGCCCTGTCGGGCTCTGTCGGGCTCTACTGGGCCCTGTCGGGCCCTGTCGGGCTCTGTCGGGCTCTACTGGGCCCTGTCGGGCTCTGTCGGGCTCTGTCGGGCTCTGTCGGGCTCTACTGGGCTCTACTGGGCTCTGTCGGGCTCTGTCGGGCTCTGTCGGGCTCTACTGGGCCCTGTCGGGCTCTGTCGGGCTCTGTTGGGCTCTGTCGGGCTCTACTGGGCCCTGTCGGGCCCTGTCGGGCCCTGTCGGGCTCTGTCGGGCTCTGTCGGGCTCTGTCGGGCTCTACTGGGCTCTGTCGGGCTCTGACGGGTTCTGTCGGGCTCTGTCGGGCTCTACTGGGCTCTACTGGGCTCTGTCGGGCCCTGTCGGGCCCTTTCGGGCTCTGTCGGGCTCTGTCGGGCTCTGTCGGGCTCTGTCGGGCTCTACTGGGCTCTACTGTTCCCTGTCGGGCCCTGTCGGGCCCTGTCGGGCTCTGTCGGGCTCTGTCGGGCTCTACTGGGCTCTACTGTTCCCTGTCGGGCCCTCTCGGGCCCTGTCGGGCTCTGTCGGGCTCTGTCGGGCCCTGTCGGGCTCTGTCGGGCTCTGTCGGGCTCTACTGGGCTCTGTCGGGCCCTGTCGGGCTCTGTCGGGCTCTGTCGGGCTCTGTCGGGCTCTACTGGGCTCTGTCGGGCTCTGTCGGGCTCTGTCGTGCTCTACTGGGCCCTGTCGGGCCCTGTCGGGCCCTGTCGGGCTCTGTCGGGCTCTGTCGGGCTCTACTGGGCCCTGTCGGGCCCTGTCGGGCTCTGTCGGGCTCTGTCGGGCTCTGTCGGGCTCTACTGGGCTAAACTGGGCTCTGTCGGGCCCTGTCAGGCCCTGTCGGGCCCTGTCGGGCTCTGTCGGGCTCTGTCGGGCTGTACTGGGCTCTGTCGGGCTCTGTCGGGCTCTGTCGGGCTCTACTGGGCTAAATTGGGCTCTGTCGGGCCCTATCGGGCCCCTTCGGGCTCTGTCGGGATCTGTCGGGCTCTGTCGGGCTCTGTCGGGCTCTACTGGGCTCTGTCGGGCTCTGTCGGGCTCTGTCGGGCTCTACTGGGCTAAACTGGGCTCTGTCGGGCCCTGTCGGGCCCTGTCGGGCTCTGTCGGGCTCTACTGGGCTCTACTGGGCTCTGTCGGGCTCTGTCGGGCTCTGTCAGACTCTGTCGGGCTCTGTTGGGCTCTACTGGGCTCTGTCGGGCTCTGTCGGGCTCTGTCGGGCCCTGTCGGGCTCTGTCGGGCTCTACTGGGTTCTACTGGGCTCTGTCGGGCTCTGTCGGGCCCTGTCGGGCTCTGTCGGGCCCTGTCGGGCTCTGTCGGGCTCTACTGGGCTCTACTGGGCTCTGTCGGGCTCTGTCGGGCCCTGTCGGGCTCTGTCGGGCTCTGTCGGGCTCTGTCGGGCCCTGTCGGGCTCTGTCGGGCTCTGTCGGGCTCTGTCAGGCCCTGTCGGGCCCTGTCGGGCTCTGTCGGGTTCTGTCGGGCTCTACTGGGCTCTACTGTTCCCTGTCGGGCCCTGTCGGGCTCTGTCGGGCTCTGTCGGGCTCTGTCGGGCCCTGTCGGGCTCTGTCGGGCTCTGTCGGGCTCTACTGGGCTCTACTGTTCCCTATCGGGCCCTGTCGGGCCATGTCGGGCCCTGTCGGGCTCTGTCGGGCTCTGTCGGGCTCTGTCGGGCTCTGTCGGGCTCTACTGGGCTCTGTCGGGCCCTGTCGGGCTCTGTCGGGCTCTGTCGGGCTCTGTCGGGCTCTACTGGGCTCTGTCGGGCTCTGTCGGGTCCTGTCGGGCCCTGTCGGGCCCTGTCGGGCTCTGTCGGGCTCTGTCGGGCTCTACTGGGCTCTGTCGGGCTCTGTCGGGCTCTGTCGGGCTCTACTGGGCTCTGTCGGGCTCTGTCGGGCTCTACTGGGCCCTGTCGGGCTCTTTCGGGCTCTGTCGGGCTCTGTCGGGCTCTGTCGGGCTCTGTCGGGCTCTGTCGGGCTCTGTCGGGCTCTACTGGGCCCTGTCGGGCTCTTTCGGGCTCTGTCGGGCTCTGTCGGGCTCTGTCGGGCCCTGTCGGGCTCTGTCGGGCTCTGTCGGGCTCTGTCGGGCTCTACTGGGCTCTGTCGGGCTCTACTGGGCTCTACTGGGCCCTGTCGGGCTCTGTCGGGCTCTGTCGGGCTCTGTTGGACTCTGTCGGGCTCTACTGGGCTCTGTCGGGCTCTGTCGGGCCCTGTCGGTCCCTGTCGGGCTCTGTCGGGCTCTGTCGGGTCCTGTCGGGCTCTGTTGGGCTCTGTCGGGCTCTGTCGGGCTCTACTGGGCCCTGTCGGGCTCTGTCGGGCTCTGTCGGGCCCTGTCGGGCTCTGTCGGGCTCTACTGGGCCCTGTCGGGCCCTGTCGGGCTCGGTCGGGCTCTGTCGGGCCCTGTCGGGCTCTGTCGGGCTCTGTCGGGCTCTACTGGGCTCTACTGGGCTCTGTCGGGCTCTGTCGGGCTCTGTCGGGCTCTACTGGGCCCTGTCGGGCTCTGTCGGGCTCTGTCGGGCTCTGTCGGGCTCTGTCGGGCTCTACTGGGCTCTACTGGGCTCTCTCGGGCCCTGTCGCGCCCTGTCGGGCTCTGTCGGGCTCTGTCGGGCTCTGTCGGGCTCTACTGGGCTCTGTCGGGCTCTGACGGGTTCTGTCGGGCTCTGTCGGGATCTACTGGGCCCTACTGGGCTCTGTCGGGCCCTGTCGGGCCCTTTCGGGCTCTGTCGGGCTCTGTCGGGCTCTGTCGGGCTCTACTGGGCTCTACTGTTCCCTGTCGGGCCCTGTCGGGCCCTGTCGGGATCTGTCGGGCTCTGTCGGGCTCTACTGGGCTCTACTGTTCCCTGTCGGGCCCTGTCGGGCCCTGTCGGGCTCTGTCGGGCTCTGTCGGGCCCTGTCGGGCTCTGTCGGGCTCTGTCGGGCTCTACTGGGCTATACTGGGCTCTGTCGGGCTCTGTCGGGCTCTGTCGGGCTCTGTCTGGCTCTGTCGGGCTCTGTCGGGCTCTACTGGGCACTGTCGGGCGCTGTCGGGCCCTGTCGGGCTCTGTCGGGCTCTGTCGGGCTCTGTCGGGCCCTGTCGGGCTCTGTCGGGCTCTACTGGGCTAAACTGGGCTCTGTCGGGCCCTGTCGGGCCCCTTCGGGCTCTGTCGGGATCTGTCGGGTTCTGTCGGGCTCTGTCGGGCTCTACTGGGCTCTGTCGGGCTCTGTCGGGCTCTGTCGGGCTCTACTGGGCTAAACTGGGCTCTGTCGGGCCCTGTCGGGCCCTGTCGGGCTCTGTCGGGCTCTGTCGGGCTCTGTCGGGCTCTACTGGGCTCTACTGGGCTCTGTCGGGCTCTGTCGGGCTCTGTCAGACTCTGTCGGGCCCTGTCGGGCTCTGTCGGGCTCTGTCGGGCTCTGTGGGGCCCTGTCGGGCTCTGTCGGGCTCTACTGGGCTCTACTGGGCTCTGTCGGGCTCTGTCGGGCCCTGTCGGGCCCTGTCGGGCTCTGTCGGGCTCTGTCGGGCTCTGTCGGGCTCTGTCGGGCTCTGTCGGGCTCTACTGGGCTCTACTGGGCTCTGTCGGGCTTTCTCGGGCCCTGTCGGGCCCTGTCGGGCTCTGTCGGGCTCTGTCGGGCTCTGTCGGGCTCTACTGGGCTAAACTGGGCTCTGTCGGGCCCTGTCGGGCCCTGTCGGGCCCTGTCGGGCTCTGTCGGGCTCTGTCGGGCCCTGTCGGGCTCTGTCGGGCTCTGTCGGGCTCTGTCGGGCTCTACTGGGCTAAACTGGGCCCTGTCGGGCCCTGTCGGGCCCTGTCGGGCTCTGTCGGGCTCTGTCGGGCTCTGTCGGGCTCTACTGGGCTCTACTGGGCTCTGTCAGGCCCTGTCGGGCCCTGTCGGGCTCTGTCGGGCTCTGTCGGGCTCTACTGGGCTCTGTCGGGCTCTGTCGGGTTCTGTCGGGCTCTGTCGGGCCCTGTCGGGCCCTGTCGGGCTCTGTCGGGCTCTGTCGGGCTCTACTGGGCTCTGTCGGGCCCTGTCGGGCCCTGTCGGGCTCTGTCGGGCTCTGTCGGGCCCTGTCGGGCCCTGTCGGGCTCTGTCGGGCTCTGTCGGGCTCTACTGGGCCCTATCGGGCCCTGTCGGGCCCTGTCGGGCTCTGTCGGGCTCTGTCGGGCCCTATCGGGCCCTGTCGGGCCCTGTCGGGCTCTGTCGGGCTCTGTCGGGCTCTACTGGGCCCTGTCGGGCCCTGTCGGGCTCTGTCGGGCTCTGCTGGGCCCTGTCGGGCTCTGTCAGGCTCTGTCGGGCTCTGTCGGGCCCTGTCGGGCCCTGTCGGGCCCTGTCGGGCTCTGTCGGGCTCTGTCGGGCTCTGTCGGGCTCTACTGGGCTCTGTCGGGCTCTGTCGGGCCCTGTCGGGCCCTGTCGGGCCCTGTCGGGCTCTTTCGGGCTCTGTCGGGCTCTGTCGGGCTCTGTCGGGCCCTGTCGGGCTCTGTCGGGCTCTGTCGGGCTCTGTCGGGCTCTACTGGGCTCTGTCGGGCTCTACTGGGCTCTACTGGGCCCTGTCGGGCTCTGTCGGGCTCTGTCGGGCTCTGTTGGACTCTGTCGGGCTCTACTGGGCTCTGTCGGGCTCTGTCGGGCCCTGTCGGTCCCTGTCGGGCTCTGTCGGGCTCTGTCGGGTCCTGTCGGGCTCTGTTGGGCTCTGTCGGGCTCTGTCGGGCTCTACTGGGCCCTGTCGGGCTCTGTCGGGCTCTGTCGGGCCCTGTCGGGCTCTGTCGGGCTCTACTGGGCCCTGTCGGGCCCTGTCGGGCTCGGTCGGGCTCTGTCGGGCCCTGTCGGGCTCTGTCGGGCTCTGTCGGGCTCTACTGGGCTCTACTGGGCTCTGTCGGGCTCTGTCGGGCTCTGTCGGGCTCTACTGGGCCCTGTCGGGCTCTGTCGGGCTCTGTCGGGCTCTGTCGGGCTCTGTCGGGCTCTACTGGGCTCTACTGGGCTCTCTCGGGCCCTGTCGCGCCCTGTCGGGCTCTGTCGGGCTCTGTCGGGCTCTGTCGGGCTCTACTGGGCTCTGTCGGGCTCTGACGGGTTCTGTCGGGCTCTGTCGGGATCTACTGGGCCCTACTGGGCTCTGTCGGGCCCTGTCGGGCCCTTTCGGGCTCTGTCGGGCTCTGTCGGGCTCTGTCGGGCTCTACTGGGCTCTACTGTTCCCTGTCGGGCCCTGTCGGGCCCTGTCGGGATCTGTCGGGCTCTGTCGGGCTCTACTGGGCTCTACTGTTCCCTGTCGGGCCCTGTCGGGCCCTGTCGGGCTCTGTCGGGCTCTGTCGGGCCCTGTCGGGCTCTGTCGGGCTCTGTCGGGCTCTACTGGGCTATACTGGGCTCTGTCGGGCTCTGTCGGGCTCTGTCGGGCTCTGTCTGGCTCTGTCGGGCTCTGTCGGGCTCTACTGGGCCCTGTCGGGCGCTGTCGGGCCCTGTCGGGCTCTGTCGGGCTCTGTCGGGCTCTGTCGGGCCCTGTCGGGCTCTGTCGGGCTCTACTGGGCTAAACTGGGCTCTGTCGGGCCCTGTCGGGCCCCTTCGGGCTCTGTCGGGATCTGTCGGGTTCTGTCGGGCTCTGTCGGGCTCTACTGGGCTCTGTCGGGCTCTGTCGGGCTCTGTCGGGCTCTACTGGGCTAAACTGGGCTCTGTCGGGCCCTGTCGGGCCCTGTCGGGCTCTGTCGGGCTCTGTCGGGCTCTGTCGGGCTCTACTGGGCTCTACTGGGCTCTGTCGGGCTCTGTCGGGCTCTGTCAGACTCTGTCGGGCCCTGTCGGGCTCTGTCGGGCTCTGTCGGGCTCTGTGGGGCCCTGTCGGGCTCTGTCGGGCTCTACTGGGCTCTACTGGGCTCTGTCGGGCTCTGTCGGGCCCTGTCGGGCCCTGTCGGGCTCTGTCGGGCTCTGTCGGGCTCTGTCGGGCCCTGTCGGGCTCTGTCGGGCTCTACTGGGCTCTACTGGGCTCTGTCGGGCTTTCTCGGGCCCTGTCGGGCCCTGTCGGGCTCTGTCGGGCTCTGTCGGGCTCTGTCGGGCTCTACTGGGCTAAACTGGGCTCTGTCGGGCCCTGTCGGGCCCTGTCGGGCCCTGTCGGGCTCTGTCGGGCTCTGTCGGGCCCTGTCGGGCTCTGTCGGGCTCTGTCGGGCTCTGTCGGGCTCTACTGGGCTAAACTGGGCCCTGTCGGGCCCTGTCGGGCCCTGTCGGGCTCTGTCGGGCTCTGTCGGGCTCTGTCGGGCTCTACTGGGCTCTACTGGGCTCTGTCAGGCCCTGTCGGGCCCTGTCGGGCTCTGTCGGGCTCTGTCGGGCTCTACTGGGCTCTGTCGGGCTCTGTCGGGTTCTGTCGGGCTCTGTCGGGCCCTGTCGGGCCCTGTCGGGCTCTGTCGGGCTCTGTCGGGCTCTACTGGGCTCTGTCGGGCCCTGTCGGGCCCTGTCGGGCTCTGTCGGGCTCTGTCGGGCCCTGTCGGGCCCTGTCGGGCTCTGTCGGGCTCTGTCGGGCTCTACTGGGCCCTATCGGGCCCTGTCGGGCCCTGTCGGGCTCTGTCGGGCTCTGTCGGGCCCTATCGGGCCCTGTCGGGCCCTGTCGGGCTCTGTCGGGCTCTGTCGGGCTCTACTGGGCCCTGTCGGGCCCTGTCGGGCTCTGTCGGGCTCTGCTGGGCCCTGTCGGGCTCTGTCAGGCTCTGTCGGGCTCTGTCGGGCCCTGTCGGGCCCTGTCGGGCCCTGTCGGGCTCTGTCGGGCTCTGTCGGGCTCTGTCGGGCTCTACTGGGCTCTGTCGGGCTCTGTCGGGCCCTGTCGGGCCCTGTCGGGCCCTGTCGGGCTCTGTCGGGCTCTGTCGGGCTCTACTGCGCTCTGTCGGGCTCTGTCGGGCTCTGTCGGGCTCTACTGGGCCCTGTCGGGCCCTGTCGGGCTCTGTCGGGCTCTGTCGGGCTCTGTCGGGCTCTACTGGGCTCTGTCAGGCTCTGTTGGGCTCTGTCGGGCTCTGTCGGGCTCTACTGGGCTAAACTGGGCTCTGTCGGGCCCTGTCGGGCTCTGTCGGGCTCTGTCGGGCTCTGTCGGGCTCTACTGGGCTCTGTCGGGCTCTGTCGGGCTCTGTCGGGCTCTACTGGGCTAAACTGGGCTCTGTCGGGCCCTGTCGGGCCCTGTCGGGCCCTGTCGGGCTCTGTCGGGCTCTGTCGGGCTCTACTGGGCTCTACTGGGCTCTGTCGGGCTCTGTCGGGCTCTGTCGGGCTCTGTCGGGCTCTACTGGGCTCTGTCGGGCTCTGTCGGGCCCTGTCGGCCTCTGTCGGGCTCTGTCGGGCTCTACTGGGCTCTACTGGGCTCTACTGGGCTCTGTCGGGCCCTGTCGGGCTCTGTCAGGCTCTGTTGGGCTCTGTCGGGCCCTGTCGGGCTCTGTCGGGCTCTGTCGGGCTCTGTCGGGCCCTGTCGGGCTCTGTCGGGCTCTACTGGGCTCTGTCGGGCTCTGTCGGGCTCTACTGGGCTCTACTGTTCCCTGTCGGGCCCTGTCGGGCTCTGTCGGGCTCTGTTGGGCTCTACTGGGCTCTACTGGGCTCTGTCGGGCCCTGTCGGGCCCTGTCGGGCTCTGTCGGGCTCTGTCGGGCTCTGTCGGGCTCTACTGGGCTCTACTGTTCCCTGTCGGGCCCTGTCGGGCCCTGTCGGGCCCTGTCGGGCTCTGTCGGGATCTGTCGGGCTCTGTCGGGCTCTACTGGGCTCTACTGTTCCCTGTCGGGCCCTGTCGGGCCCTATCGGGCTCTGTCGGGCTCTCTCGGGCCCTGTCGGGCTCTGTCGGGCTCTGTCGGGCTCTACTGGGCTATACTGGGCTCTGTCGGGCTCTGTCGGGCTCTGTCGGGCTCTGTCTGGCTCTGTCGGGCTCTACTAGGCTCTACTGAGCTCTACTATTCCCTGTCGGGCCCTGTCGGGCTCTGTCGGGCTCTGTCGGCCTCTGTCGGGCTCTGTCGGGCCCTGTCGGGCTCTGTCGGGCTCTACTGGGCTCTACTGGGCTCTGTCGGGCTCTCTCGGGCCCTGTCGGGCCCTGTCGGGCTCTGTCGGGCTCTGTCGGGCTCTGTCGGGCCCTGTCGGGCTCTGTCGGGCTCTACTGGGCTCTACTGGGCTCTGTCGGGCTCTCTCGGGCCCTGTCGGGCCCTGTCGGGCCCTGTCGGGCTCTGTCGGGCTCTGTCGGGCTCTACTGGGCTCTGTCGGGCTCTGTCGGGCTCTGTCGGGCTCTGTCGGGCTCTGTCGGGCTCTACTGGGCCCTGTCGGGCCCTGTCGGGCTCTGTCGGGCTCTGTCGGGCTCTGTCAGGCTCTGTCGGACTCTACTGGGCGCTGTCGGGCCCTGTCGGGCTCTGTCGGGCTCTGTCGGGCTCTGTCGGGCTCTACTGGGCTAAACTGGGCTCTGTCGGGCCCTGTCAGGCCCTGTCGGGCCCTGTCGGGCTCTGTCGGGCTCTGTCGGGCTCTACTGGGCTCTGTCGGGCTCTGTCGGGCTCTGTCGGGCTCTGTCGGGCTCTACTGGGCTAAACTGGGCTCTGTCGGGCCCTGTCGGGCCCCTTCGGGCTCTGTCGGGCTCTGTCGGGCTCTGTCGGGCTCTACTGGGCTCTGTCGGGCTCTGTCGGGCTCTGTCGGGCTCTACTGGGCTAAACTGGGCTCTGTCGGGCCCTGTCGGGCCCTGTCGGGCTCTGTCGGGCTCTGTCGGGCTCTGTCGGGCTCTACTGGGCTCTACTGGGCTCTGTCGGGCTCTGTCGGGCTCTGTCAGGCTCTGTCGGGCTCTACTGGGCTCTGTCGGGCTCTGTCGGGCTCTGACGGGCCCTGTCGGGCTCTGTCGGGCTCTTTCGGGCTCTACTGGGCTCTACTGGGCTCTGTCGGGCTCTGTCGGGCCCTGTTGTGCTCTGTCGGGCTCTGTCGGGCCCTGTCGGGCTCTGTCGGGCTCTGTCGGGCTCTACTGGGCCCTGTCGGGGCTTGTTGGGCTCTGTCGGGCTCTGTCGGGCTCTGACGGGTTCTGTCGGGCTCTGTCGGGCTCTGTCGGGCTCTACTGGGCCCTGTCGGTCCCTGTCGGGCCCTGTCGGGCCCTATCGGGCTCTGTCGGGCCCTGTCGGGCCCTGTCGGGCCCTGTCGGGCTCTGTCGGGCTCTACTGGGCCCTGTCGGGCCCTGTCGGGCCCTGTCGGGCCCTATCGGGCTCTGTCGGGCCCTGTCGGGCCCTGTCGGGCTCTGTCGAGCTCTGTCGGGCTCTGTCGGGCTCTACTGGGCTCTGTCGGGCCCTGTCGGGCCCTGTCGGGCTCTGTCGGGCTCTGTCGGGCCCTGTCGGGCCCTGTCGGGCTCTGTCGGGCTCTACTGGGCTCTGTCGGGCTCTGTCGGGCTCTGTCGGGCCCTGTCGGGCTCTGTCGGGCTCTACTGGGTTCTACTGGGCTCTGTCGGGCTCTGTCGGGCCCTGTCGGGCTCTGTCGGGCTCTGTCGGGCCCTGTCGGGCTCTGTCGGGCTCTGTCGGGCTCTGTCGGGCCCTGTCGGGCCCTGTCGGGCTCTGTCGGGTTCTGTCGGGCTCTACTGGGCTCTACTGTTCCCTGTCGGGCCCTGTCGGGCTCTGTCGGGCTCTGTCGGGCCCTGTCGGGCCCTGTCGGGCTCTGTCGGGCTCTGTCGGGCTCTACTGGGCTCTACTGTTCCCTGTCGGGCCCTGTCGGGCCCTGTCGGGCCCTGTCGGGCTCTGTCGGGCTCTGTTGGGCTCTACTGGGCTCTAGTGTTCCCTGTCGGGCCCTGTCGGGCCCTGTCGGGCTCTGTCGGGCTCTGTCGGGCTCTGTCGGGCTCTACTGGGCTATACTGGGCTCTGTCGGGCTCTACTGGGCTCTGTCGGGCTCTGTCTGGCTCTGTAGGGCTCTACTAGGGTCTACTGGGCTCTACTGTTCCCTGTCGGGCCCTGTCGGGCTCTGTCGGGCTCTACTGGGCTCTGTCGGGCTCTGTCGGGTTCTGTCGGGCTCTGTCGGGCCCTGTCGGGCCCTGTCGGGCTCTGTCGGGCTCTACTGGGCTCTGTCGGGCTCTGTCGGGTTCTACTGGGCCCTGTCGGGCTCTGTCGGGCTCTGTCGGGCTCTGTCGGGCTCTACTGGGCTCTGTCGGGCCCTGTCGGGCTCTGTCGGGCTCTGTCGGGCTCTGTCGGGCTCTACTGGGCTCTGTCGGGCTCTGTCGGGTCCTGTCGGGCCCTGTCGGGCCCTGTCGGGCTCTGTCGGGCTCTGTCGGGCTCTACTGGGCTCTGTCGGGCTCTGTCGGGCTCTGTCGGGCTCTACTGGGCTCTGTCGGGCTCTGTCGGGCTCTACTGGGCCCTGTCGGGCTCTTTCGGGCTCTGTCGGGCCCTGTCGGGCTCTGTCGGGCTCTGTCGGGCTCTGTCGGGTTCTACTGGGCCCTGTCGGGCTCTTTCGGGCTCTGTCGGGCTCTGTCGGGCTCTGTCGGGCCCTGTCGGGCTCTGTCGGGCTCTGTCGGGCTCTGTCGGGCTCTACTGGGCTCTGTCGGGCTCTACTGGGCTCTACTGGGCCCTGTCGGGCTCTGTCGGGCTCTGTCGGGCTCTGTCGGGCTCTGTCGGGCTCTACTGGGCTCTGTCGGGCTCTGTCGGTCCCTGTCGGTCCCTGTCGGGCTCTGTCGGGCTCTGTCGGGCCCTGTCGGGCTCTGTTGGGCTCTGTCGGGCTCTGTCGGGCTCTACTGGGCCCTGTCGGGCTCTGTCGGGCTCTGTCGGGCCCTGTCGGGCTCTGTCGGGCTCTACTGGGCACTGTCGGGCCCTGTCGGGCTCTGTCGGGCTCTACTGGGCCCTGTCGGGCTCTGTCGGGCTCTGTCGGGCTCTGTCGGGCTCTACTGGGCTCTACTGGGCTCTGTCGGGCTCTGTCGGGCTCTGTCGGGCTCTACTGGGCCCTGTCGGGCTCTGTCGGGCTCTGTCGGGCTCTGTCGGGCTCTACTGGGCCCTGTCGGGCCCTGTCGGGCCCTGTCGGGCTCTGTCGGGCTCTGTCGGGCTCTGTCGGGCTCTACTGGGCTCTGTCGGGCTCTGACGGGTTCTGTCGGGCTCTGTCGGGCTCTACTGGGCTCTACTGGGCTCTGTCGGGCCCTGTCGGGCCCTTTCGGGCTCTGTCGGGCTCTGTCGGGCTCTCTGTCGGGCTCTGTCGGGCTCTACTGGGCTCTACTGTTCCCTGTCGGGCCCTGTCGGGCCCTGTCGGGCTCTGTCGGGCTCTGTCGGGCCCTGTCGGGCTCTGTCGGGCTCTGTCGGGCTCTACTGGGCTCTGTCGGGCCCTGTCGGGCTCTGTCGGCTCTGTCGGGCTCTGTCGGGCTCTACTGGGCTCTGTCGGGCTCTGTCGGGCTCTGTCGGGCCCTGTCGGGCCCTGTCGGGCTCTGTCGGGCTCTGTCGGGCTCTACTGGGCTCTGTCGGGATCTGTCGGGCTCTGTCGGGCTCTGTCGTGCTCTACTGGGCCCTGTCGGGCCCTGTCGGGCCCTGTCGGGCTCTGTCGGGCTCTGTCGGGCTCTGTCGGGCTCTACGGGCCCTGTCGGGCCCTGTCGGGCTCTGTCGGGCTCTGTCGGGCTCTGTCGGGCTCTACTGGGCTAAACTGGGCTCTGTCGGGCCCTGTCAGGCCCTGTCGGGCCCTGTCGGGCTCTGTCGGGCTCTGTCGGGCTCTACTGGGCTCTGTCGGGCTCTGTCGGGCTCTGTCGGGCTCTACTGGGCTAAATTGGGCTCTGTCGGGCCCTGTCGGGCCCCTTCGGGCTCTGTCGGGATCTGTCGGGCTCTGTCGGGTTCTGTCGGGCTCTACTGGGCTCTACTGTTCCCTGTCGGGCCCTGTCGGCTCTGTCGGGCTCTGTCGGGCTCTGTCGGGCCCTGTCGGGCTCTGTCGGGCTCTGTCGGGGTCTACTGGGCTCTACTGTTCCCTGTCGGGGCCCTGTCGAGCCCTGTCGGGCCCTGTCGGGCTCTGTCGGGCTCTGTTGGGCTCTACTGGGCTCTAGTGTTCCCTGTCGGGCCCTGTCGGGCCTGTCTGGCTCTGTCGGGCTCTGTCGGGCTCTGTCGGGCTCTGTCGGGCTCTTACTGGGCTATACTGGGCTCTGTCGGGCTCTACTGGGCTCTGTCGGGCTCTGTCTGGCTCTGTAGGGCTCTACTAGGGTCTACTGGGCTCTACTGTTCCCTGTCGGGCCCTGTCGGGCTCTGTCGGGCCTCTACTGGGCTCTGTCGGGCTCTGTCGGGTTCTGTCGGGCTCTGTCGGGCCCTGTCGGGCCCTGTCGGGCTCTGTCGGGCTCTACTGGGCTCTGTCGGGCTCTGTCGGGTTCTACTGGGCCCTGTCGGGCTCTGTCGGGCTCTGTCGGGCTCTGTCGGGCTCTACTGGGCTCTGTCGGGCCCTGTCGGGCTCTGTCGGGCTCTGTCGGGCTCTGTCGGGCTCTACTGGGCTCTGTCGGGCTCTGTCGGGCCCTGTCGGTCCCTGTCGGGCTCTGTTGGGCTCTGTCGGGCTCTGTCGGGCTCTACTGGGCTCTGTCGGGCTCTGTCGGGCTCTACTGGGCCCTGTCGGGCTCTGTCGGGCTCTGTCGGGCCCTGTCGGGCTCTGTCGGGCTCTACTGGGCCCTGTCGGGCCCTGTCGGGCTCGGTCGGGCTCTGTCGGGCCCTGTCGGGCTCTGTCGGGCTCTGTTGGACTCTGTCGGGCTCTACTGGGCTCTGTCGGGCTCTGTCGGGCCCTGTCGGTCCCTGTCGGGCTCTGTCGGGCTCTGTCGGGTCCTGTCGGGCTCTGTTGGGCTCTGTCGGGCTCTGTCGGGCTCTACTGGGCCCTGTCGGGCTCTGTCGGGCTCTGTCGGGCCCTGTCGGGCTCTGTCGGGCTCTACTGGGCCCTGTCGGGCCCTGTCGGGCTCGGTCGGGCTCTGTCGGGCCCTGTCGGGCTCTGTCGGGCTCTGTCGGGCTCTACTGGGCTCTACTGGGCTCTGTCGGGCTCTGTCGGGCTCTGTCGGGCTCTGTTGGACTCTGTCGGGCTCTACTGGGCTCTGTCGGGCTCTGTCGGGCCCTGTCGGTCCCTGTCGGGCTCTGTCGGGCTCTGTCGGGTCCTGTCGGGCTCTGTTGGGCTCTGTCGGGCTCTGTCGGGCTCTACTGGGCCCTGTCGGGCTCTGTCGGGCTCTGTCGGGCCCTGTCGGGCTCTGTCGGGCTCTACTGGGCCCTGTCGGGCCCTGTCGGGCTCGGTCGGGCTCTGTCGGGCCCTGTCGGGCTCTGTCGGGCTCTGTCGGGCTCTACTGGGCTCTACTGGGCTCTGTCGGGCTCTGTCGGGCTCTGTCGGGCTCTACTGGGCCCTGTCGGGCTCTGTCGGGCTCTGTCGGGCTCTGTCGGGCTCTGTCGGGCTCTACTGGGCTCTACTGGGCTCTCTCGGGCCCTGTCGCGCCCTGTCGGGCTCTGTCGGGCTCTGTCGGGCTCTGTCGGGCTCTACTGGGCTCTGTCGGGCTCTGACGGGTTCTGTCGGGCTCTGTCGGGATCTACTGGGCCCTACTGGGCTCTGTCGGGCCCTGTCGGGCCCTTTCGGGCTCTGTCGGGCTCTGTCGGGCTCTGTCGGGCTCTACTGGGCTCTACTGTTCCCTGTCGGGCCCTGTCGGGCCCTGTCGGGATCTGTCGGGCTCTGTCGGGCTCTACTGGGCTCTACTGTTCCCTGTCGGGCCCTGTCGGGCCCTGTCGGGCTCTGTCGGGCTCTGTCGGGCCCTGTCGGGCTCTGTCGGGCTCTGTCGGGCTCTACTGGGCTATACTGGGCTCTGTCGGGCTCTGTCGGGCTCTGTCGGGCTCTGTCTGGCTCTGTCGGGCTCTGTCGGGCTCTACTGGGCCCTGTCGGGCGCTGTCGGGCCCTGTCGGGCTCTGTCGGGCTCTGTCGGGCTCTGTCGGGCCCTGTCGGGCTCTGTCGGGCTCTACTGGGCTAAACTGGGCTCTGTCGGGCCCTGTCGGGCCCCTTCGGGCTCTGTCGGGATCTGTCGGGTTCTGTCGGGCTCTGTCGGGCTCTACTGGGCTCTGTCGGGCTCTGTCGGGCTCTGTCGGGCTCTACTGGGCTAAACTGGGCTCTGTCGGGCCCTGTCGGGCCCTGTCGGGCTCTGTCGGGCTCTGTCGGGCTCTGTCGGGCTCTACTGGGCTCTACTGGGCTCTGTCGGGCTCTGTCGGGCTCTGTCAGACTCTGTCGGGCCCTGTCGGGCTCTGTCGGGCTCTGTCGGGCTCTGTGGGGCCCTGTCGGGCTCTGTCGGGCTCTACTGGGCTCTACTGGGCTCTGTCGGGCTCTGTCGGGCCCTGTCGGGCCCTGTCGGGCTCTGTCGGGCTCTGTCGGGCTCTGTCGGGCCCTGTCGGGCTCTGTCGGGCTCTACTGGGCTCTACTGGGCTCTGTCGGGCTTTCTCGGGCCCTGTCGGGCCCTGTCGGGCTCTGTCGGGCTCTGTCGGGCTCTGTCGGGCTCTACTGGGCTAAACTGGGCTCTGTCGGGCCCTGTCGGGCCCTGTCGGGCCCTGTCGGGCTCTGTCGGGCTCTGTCGGGCCCTGTCGGGCTCTGTCGGGCTCTGTCGGGCTCTGTCGGGCTCTACTGGGCTAAACTGGGCCCTGTCGGGCCCTGTCGGGCCCTGTCGGGCTCTGTCGGGCTCTGTCGGGCTCTGTCGGGCTCTACTGGGCTCTACTGGGCTCTGTCAGGCCCTGTCGGGCCCTGTCGGGCTCTGTCGGGCTCTGTCGGGCTCTACTGGGCTCTGTCGGGCTCTGTCGGGTTCTGTCGGGCTCTGTCGGGCCCTGTCGGGCCCTGTCGGGCTCTGTCGGGCTCTGTCGGGCTCTACTGGGCTCTGTCGGGCCCTGTCGGGCCCTGTCGGGCTCTGTCGGGCTCTGTCGGGCCCTGTCGGGCCCTGTCGGGCTCTGTCGGGCTCTGTCGGGCTCTACTGGGCCCTATCGGGCCCTGTCGGGCCCTGTCGGGCTCTGTCGGGCTCTGTCGGGCCCTATCGGGCCCTGTCGGGCCCTGTCGGGCTCTGTCGGGCTCTGTCGGGCTCTACTGGGCCCTGTCGGGCCCTGTCGGGCTCTGTCGGGCTCTGCTGGGCCCTGTCGGGCTCTGTCAGGCTCTGTCGGGCTCTGTCGGGCCCTGTCGGGCCCTGTCGGGCCCTGTCGGGCTCTGTCGGGCTCTGTCGGGCTCTGTCGGGCTCTACTGGGCTCTGTCGGGCTCTGTCGGGCCCTGTCGGGCCCTGTCGGGCCCTGTCGGGCTCTGTCGGGCTCTGTCGGGCTCTACTGCGCTCTGTCGGGCTCTGTCGGGCTCTGTCGGGCTCTACTGGGCCCTGTCGGGCCCTGTCGGGCTCTGTCGGGCTCTGTCGGGCTCTGTCGGGCTCTACTGGGCTAAACTGGGCCCTGTCGGGCCCTGTCGGGCTCTGTCGGGCTCTGTCGGGCTCTACTGGGCTCTGTCAGGCTCTGTTGGGCTCTGTCGGGCTCTGTCGGGCTCTACTGGGCTAAACTGGGCTCTGTCGGGCCCTGTCGGGCTCTGTCGGGCTCTGTCGGGCTCTGTCGGGCTCTGTCGGGCTCTACTGGGCTCTGTCGGGCTCTGTCGGGCTCTGTCGGGCTCTACTGGGCTAAACTGGGCTCTGTCGGGCCCTGTCGGGCCCTGTCGGGCCCTGTCGGGCTCTGTCGGGCTCTGTCGGGCTCTACTGGGCTCTACTGGGCTCTGTCGGGCTCTGTCGGGCTCTGTCGGGCTCTGTCGGGCTCTACTGGGCTCTGTCGGGCTCTGTCGGGCCCTGTCGGCCTCTGTCGGGCTCTGTCGGGCTCTACTGGGCTCTACTGGGCTCTACTGGGCTCTGTCGGGCCCTGTCGGGCTCTGTCAGGCTCTGTTGGGCTCTGTCGGGCCCTGTCGGGCTCTGTCGGGCTCTGTCGGGCTCTGTCGGGCCCTGTCGGGCTCTGTCGGGCTCTACTGGGCTCTGTCGGGCTCTGTCGGGCTCTACTGGGCTCTACTGTTCCCTGTCGGGCCCTGTCGGGCTCTGTCGGGCTCTGTTGGGCTCTACTGGGCTCTACTGGGCTCTGTCGGGCCCTGTCGGGCCCTGTCGGGCTCTGTCGGGCTCTGTCGGGCTCTGTCGGGCTCTACTGGGCTCTACTGTTCCCTGTCGGGCCCTGTCGGGCCCTGTCGGGCCCTGTCGGGCTCTGTCGGGATCTGTCGGGCTCTGTCGGGCTCTACTGGGCTCTACTGTTCCCTGTCGGGCCCTGTCGGGCCCTATCGGGCTCTGTCGGGCTCTCTCGGGCCCTGTCGGGCTCTGTCGGGCTCTGTCGGGCTCTACTGGGCTATACTGGGCTCTGTCGGGCTCTGTCGGGCTCTGTCTGGCTCTGTCGGGCTCTACTAGGCTCTACTGGGCTCTACTATTCCCTGTCGGGCCCTGTCGGGCTCTGTCGGGCTCTGTCGGCCTCTGTCGGGCTCTGTCGGGCCCTGTCGGGCTCTGTCGGGCTCTACTGGGCTCTACTGGGCTCTGTCGGGCTCTCTCGGGCCCTGTCGGGCCCTGTCGGGCTCTGTCGGGCTCTGTCGGGCTCTGTCGGGCCCTGTCGGGCTCTGTCGGGCTCTACTGGGCTCTACTGGGCTCTGTCGGGCTCTCTCGGGCCCTGTCGGGCCCTGTCGGGCCCTGTCGGGCTCTGTCGGGCTCTGTCGGGCTCTACTGGGCTCTGTCGGGCTCTGTCGGGCTCTGTCGGGCTCTGTCGGGCTCTGTCGGGCTCTACTGGGCCCTGTCGGGCCCTGTCGGGCTCTGTCGGGCTCTGTCGGGCTCTGTCAGGCTCTGTCGGACTCTACTGGGCGCTGTCGGGCCCTGTCGGGCTCTGTCGGGCTCTGTCGGGCTCTGTCGGGCTCTACTGGGCTAAACTGGGCTCTGTCGGGCCCTGTCAGGCCCTGTCGGGCCCTGTCGGGCTCTGTCGGGCTCTGTCGGGCTCTACTGGGCTCTGTCGGGCTCTGTCGGGCTCTGTCGGGCTCTGTCGGGCTCTACTGGGCTAAACTGGGCTCTGTCGGGCCCTGTCGGGCCCCTTCGGGCTCTGTCGGGCTCTGTCGGGCTCTGTCGGGCTCTACTGGGCTCTGTCGGGCTCTGTCGGGCTCTGTCGGGCTCTACTGGGCTAAACTGGGCTCTGTCGGGCCCTGTCGGGCCCTGTCGGGCTCTGTCGGGCTCTGTCGGGCTCTGTCGGGCTCTACTGGGCTCTACTGGGCTCTGTCGGGCTCTGTCGGGCTCTGTCAGGCTCTGTCGGGCTCTACTGGGCTCTGTCGGGCTCTGTCGGGCTCTGACGGGCCCTGTCGGGCTCTGTCGGGCTCTTTCGGGCTCTACTGGGCTCTACTGGGCTCTGTCGGGCTCTGTCGGGCCCTGTTGTGCTCTGTCGGGCTCTGTCGGGCCCTGTCGGGCTCTGTCGGGCTCTGTCGGGCTCTACTGGGCCCTGTCGGGGCTTGTTGGGCTCTGTCGGGCTCTGTCGGGCTCTGACGGGTTCTGTCGGGCTCTGTCGGGCTCTGTCGGGCTCTACTGGGCCCTGTCGGTCCCTGTCGGGCCCTGTCGGGCCCTATCGGGCTCTGTCGGGCCCTGTCGGGCCCTGTCGGGCCCTGTCGGGCTCTGTCGGGCTCTACTGGGCCCTGTCGGGCCCTGTCGGGCCCTGTCGGGCCCTATCGGGCTCTGTCGGGCCCTGTCGGGCCCTGTCGGGCTCTGTCGAGCTCTGTCGGGCTCTGTCGGGCTCTACTGGGCTCTGTCGGGCTCTGTCGGGCCCTGTCGGGCCCTGTCGGGCTCTGTCGGGCTCTACTGGGCTCTGTCGGGCTCTGTCGGGCTCTGTCGGGCCCTGTCGGGCTCTGTCGGGCTCTACTGGGTTCTACTGGGCTCTGTCGGGCTCTGTCGGGCCCTGTCGGGCTCTGTCGGGCTCTGTCGGGCCCTGTCGGGCTCTGTCGGGCTCTGTCGGGCTCTGTCGGGCCCTGTCGGGCCCTGTCGGGCTCTGTCGGGTTCTGTCGGGCTCTACTGGGCTCTACTGTTCCCTGTCGGGCCCTGTCGGGCTCTGTCGGGCTCTGTCGGGCCCTGTCGGGCCCTGTCGGGCTCTGTCGGGCTCTGTCGGGCTCTACTGGGCTCTACTGTTCCCTGTCGGGCCCTGTCGGGCCCTGTCGGGCCCTGTCGGGCTCTGTCGGGCTCTGTTGGGCTCTACTGGGCTCTAGTGTTCCCTGTCGGGCCCTGTCGGGCCCTGTCGGGCTCTGTCGGGCTCTGTCGGGCTCTGTCGGGCTCTACTGGGCTATACTGGGCTCTGTCGGGCTCTACTGGGCTCTGTCGGGCTCTGTCTGGCTCTGTAGGGCTCTACTAGGGTCTACTGGGCTCTACTGTTCCCTGTCGGGCCCTGTCGGGCTCTGTCGGGCTCTACTGGGCTCTGTCGGGCTCTGTCGGGTTCTGTCGGGCTCTGTCGGGCCCTGTCGGGCCCTGTCGGGCTCTGTCGGGCTCTACTGGGCTCTGTCGGGCTCTGTCGGGTTCTACTGGGCCCTGTCGGGCTCTGTCGGGCTCTGTCGGGCTCTGTCGGGCTCTACTGGGCTCTGTCGGGCCCTGTCGGGCTCTGTCGGGCTCTGTCGGGCTCTGTCGGGCTCTACTGGGCTCTGTCGGGCTCTGTCGGGTCCTGTCGGGCCCTGTCGGGCCCTGTCGGGCTCTGTCGGGCTCTGTCGGGCTCTACTGGGCTCTGTCGGGCTCTGTCGGGCTCTGTCGGGCTCTACTGGGCTCTGTCGGGCTCTGTCGGGCTCTACTGGGCCCTGTCGGGCTCTTTCGGGCTCTGTCGGGCCCTGTCGGGCTCTGTCGGGCTCTGTCGGGCTCTGTCGGGCTCTACTGGGCCCTGTCGGGCTCTTTCGGGCTCTGTCGGGCTCTGTCGGGCTCTGTCGGGCCCTGTCGGGCTCTGTCGGGCTCTGTCGGGCTCTGTCGGGCTCTACTGGGCTCTGTCGGGCTCTACTGGGCTCTACTGGGCCCTGTCGGGCTCTGTCGGGCTCTGTCGGGCTCTGTCGGGCTCTGTCGGGCTCTACTGGGCTCTGTCGGGCTCTGTCGGTCCCTGTCGGTCCCTGTCGGGCTCTGTCGGGCTCTGTCGGGCCCTGTCGGGCTCTGTTGGGCTCTGTCGGGCTCTGTCGGGCTCTACTGGGCCCTGTCGGGCTCTGTCGGGCTCTGTCGGGCCCTGTCGGGCTCTGTCGGGCTCTACTGGGCACTGTCGGGCCCTGTCGGGCTCTGTCGGGCTCTACTGGGCCCTGTCGGGCTCTGTCGGGCTCTGTCGGGCTCTGTCGGGCTCTACTGGGCTCTACTGGGCTCTGTCGGGCTCTGTCGGGCTCTGTCGGGCTCTACTGGGCCCTGTCGGGCTCTGTCGGGCTCTGTCGGGCTCTGTCGGGCTCTACTGGGCCCTGTCGGGCCCTGTCGGGCCCTGTCGGGCTCTGTCGGGCTCTGTCGGGCTCTGTCGGGCTCTACTGGGCTCTGTCGGGCTCTGACGGGTTCTGTCGGGCTCTGTCGGGCTCTACTGGGCTCTACTGGGCTCTGTCGGGCCCTGTCGGGCCCTTTCGGGCTCTGTCGGGCTCTGTCGGGCTCTGTCGGGCTCTGTCGGGCTCTACTGGGCTCTACTGTTCCCTGTCGGGCCCTGTCGGGCCCTGTCGGGCTCTGTCGGGCTCTGTCGGGCCCTGTCGGGCTCTGTCGGGCTCTGTCGGGCTCTACTGGGCTCTGTCGGGCCCTGTCGGGCTCTGTCGGGCTCTGTCGGGCTCTGTCGGGCTCTACTGGGCTCTGTCGGGCTCTGTCGGGCTCTGTCGGGCCCTGTCGGGCCCTGTCGGGCTCTGTCGGGCTCTGTCGGGCTCTACTGGGCTCTGTCGGGATCTGTCGGGCTCTGTCGGGCTCTGTCGTGCTCTACTGGGCCCTGTCGGGCCCTGTCGGGCCCTGTCGGGCTCTGTCGGGCTCTGTCGGGCTCTGTCGGGCTCTACTGGGCCCTGTCGGGCCCTGTCGGGCTCTGTCGGGCTCTGTCGGGCTCTGTCGGGCTCTACTGGGCTAAACTGGGCTCTGTCGGGCCCTGTCAGGCCCTGTCGGGCCCTGTCGGGCTCTGTCGGGCTCTGTCGGGCTCTACTGGGCTCTGTCGGGCTCTGTCGGGCTCTGTCGGGCTCTACTGGGCTAAATTGGGCTCTGTCGGGCCCTGTCGGGCCCCTTCGGGCTCTGTCGGGATCTGTCGGGCTCTGTCGGGTTCTGTCGGGCTCTACTGGGCTCTACTGTTGCCTGTCGGGCCCTGTCGGGCTCTGTCGGGCTCTGTCGGGCTCTGTCGGGCCCTGTCGGGCTCTGTCGGGCTCTGTCGGGGTCTACTGGGCTCTACTGTTCCCTGTCGGGCCCTGTCGAGCCCTGTCGGGCCCTGTCGGGCTCTGTCGGGCTCTGTTGGGCTCTACTGGGCTCTAGTGTTCCCTGTCGGGCCCTGTCGGGCCCTGTCTGGCTCTGTCGGGCTCTGTCGGGCTCTGTCGGGCTCTGTCGGGCTCTACTGGGCTATACTGGGCTCTGTCGGGCTCTACTGGGCTCTGTCGGGCTCTGTCTGGCTCTGTAGGGCTCTACTAGGGTCTACTGGGCTCTACTGTTCCCTGTCGGGCCCTGTCGGGCTCTGTCGGGCTCTACTGGGCTCTGTCGGGCTCTGTCGGGTTCTGTCGGGCTCTGTCGGGCCCTGTCGGGCCCTGTCGGGCTCTGTCGGGCTCTACTGGGCTCTGTCGGGCTCTGTCGGGTTCTACTGGGCCCTGTCGGGCTCTGTCGGGCTCTGTCGGGCTCTGTCGGGCTCTACTGGGCTCTGTCGGGCCCTGTCGGGCTCTGTCGGGCTCTGTCGGGCTCTGTCGGGCTCTACTGGGCTCTGTCGGGCTCTGTCGGGCCCTGTCGGTCCCTGTCGGGCTCTGTTGGGCTCTGTCGGGCTCTGTCGGGCTCTACTGGGCTCTGTCGGGCTCTGTCGGGCTCTACTGGGCCCTGTCGGGCTCTGTCGGGCTCTGTCGGGCCCTGTCGGGCTCTGTCGGGCTCTACTGGGCCCTGTCGGGCCCTGTCGGGCTCGGTCGGGCTCTGTCGGGCCCTGTCGGGCTCTGTCGGGCTCTGTCGGGCTCTACTGGGCTCTACTGGGCTCTGTCGGGCTCTGTCGGGCTCTGTCGGGCTCTACTGGGCCCTGTCGGGCTCTGTCGGGCTCTGTCGGGCTCTGTCGGGCTCTGTCGGGCTCTACTGGGCTCTACTGGGCTCTCTCGGGCCCTGTCGCGCCCTGTCGGGCTCTGTCGGGCTCTGTCGGGCTCTGTCGGGCTCTACTGGGCTCTGTCGGGCTCTGTTGGGCTCTGTCGGGCTCTGTCGGGCTCTACTGGGCCCTGTCGGGCTCTGTCGGGCTCTGTCGGGCCCTGTCGGGCTCTGTCGGGCTCTACTGGGCCCTGTCGGGCCCTGTCGGGCTCTGTCGGGCTCTACTGGGCCCTGTCGGGCTCTGTCGGGCTCTGTCGGGCTCTGTCGGGCTCTACTGGGCTCTACTGGGCTCTGTCGGGCTCTGTCGGGCTCTGTCGGGCTCTACTGGGCCCTGTCGGGCTCTGTCGGGCTCTGTCGGGCTCTGTCGGGCTCTACTGGGCCCTGTCGGGCCCTGTCGGGCCCTGTCGGGCTCTGTCGGGCTCTGTCGGGCTCTGTCGGGCTCTACTGGGCTCTGTCGGGCTCTGACGGGTTCTGTCGGGCTCTGTCGGGCTCTACTGGGCTCTACTGGGCTCTGTCGGGCCCTGTCGGGCCCTTTCGGGCTCTGTCGGGCTCTGTCGGGCTCTGTCGGGCTCTGTCGGGCTCTACTGGGCTCTACTGTTCCCTGTCGGGCCCTGTCGGGCCCTGTCGGGCTCTGTCGGGCTCTGTCGGGCTCTACTGGGCTCTACTGTTCCCTGTCGGGCCCTCTCGGGCCCTGTCGGGCTCTGTCGGGCTCTGTCGGGCCCTGTCGGGCTCTGTCGGGCTCTGTCGGGCTCTACTGGGCTCTGTCGGGCCCTGTCGGGCTCTGTCGGGCTCTGTCGGGCTCTGTCGGGCTCTACTGGGCTCTGTCGGGCTCTGTCGGGCTCTGTCGTGCTCTACTGGGCCCTGTCGGGCCCTGTCGGGCCCTGTCGGGCTCTGTCGGGCTCTGTCGGGCTCTGTCGGGCTCTACTGGGCCCTGTCGGGCCCTGTCGGGCTCTGTCGGGCTCTGTCGGGCTCTGTCGGGCTCTACTGGGCTAAACTGGGCTCTGTCGGGCCCTGTCAGGCCCTGTCGGGCCCTGTCGGGCTCTGTCGGGCTCTGTCGGGCTGTACTGGGCTCTGTCGGGCTCTGTCGGGCTCTGTCGGGCTCTACTGGGCTAAATTGGGCTCTGTCGGGCCCTATCGGGCCCCTTCGGGCTCTGTCGGGATCTGTCGGGCTCTGTCGGGCTCTGTCGGGCTCTACTGGGCTCTGTCGGGCTCTGTCGGGCTCTGTCGGGCTCTACTGGGCTAAACTGGGCTCTGTCGGGCCCTGTCGGGCCCTGTCGGGCTCTGTCGGGCTCTACTGGGCTCTACTGGGCTCTGTCGGGCTCTGTCGGGCTCTGTCAGACTCTGTCGGGCTCTGTTGGGCTCTACTGGGCTCTGTCGGGCTCTGTCGGGCTCTGTCGGGCCCTGTCGGGCTCTGTCGGGCTCTACTGGGTTCTACTGGGCTCTGTCGGGCTCTGTCGGGCCCTGTCGGGCTCTGTCGGGCCCTGTCGGGCTCTGTCGGGCTCTACTGGGCTCTACTGGGCTCTGTCGGGCTCTGTCGGGCCCTGTCGGGCTCTGTCGGGCTCTGTCGGGCTCTGTCGGGCCCTGTCGGGCTCTGTCGGGCTCTGTCGGGCTCTGTCAGGCCCTGTCGGGCCCTGTCGGGCTCTGTCGGGTTCTGTCGGGCTCTACTGGGCTCTACTGTTCCCTGTCGGGCCCTGTCGGGCTCTGTCGGGCTCTGTCGGGCTCTGTCGGGCCCTGTCGGGCTCTGTCGGGCTCTGTCGGGCTCTACTGGGCTCTACTGTTCCCTATCGGGCCCTGTCGGGCCATGTCGGGCCCTGTCGGGCTCTGTCGGGCTCTGTCGGGCTCTGTCGGGCTCTGTCGGGCTCTACTGGGCTCTGTCGGGCCCTGTCGGGCTCTGTCGGGCTCTGTCGGGCTCTGTCGGGCTCTACTGGGCTCTGTCGGGCTCTGTCGGGTCCTGTCGGGCCCTGTCGGGCCCTGTCGGGCTCTGTCGGGCCCTGTCGGGCTCTGTCGGGCTCTGTCGGGCTCTGTCGGGCTCTACTGGGCCCTGTCGGGCTCTTTCGGGCTCTGTCGGGCTCTGTCGGGCTCTGTCGGGCCCTGTCGGGCTCTGTCGGGCTCTGTCGGGCTCTGTCGGGCTCTACTGGGCTCTGTCGGGCTCTACTGGGCTCTACTGGGCCCTGTCGGGCTCTGTCGGGCTCTGTCGGGCTCTGTTGGACTCTGTCGGGCTCTACTGGGCTCTGTCGGGCTCTGTCGGGCCCTGTTGGTCCCTGTCGGGCTCTGTCGGGCTCTGTCGGGTCCTGTCGGGCTCTGTTGGGCTCTGTCGGGCTCTGTCGGGCTCTACTGGGCCCTGTCGGGCTCTGTCGGGCTCTGTCGGGCCCTGTCGGGCTCTGTCGGGCTCTACTGGGCCCTGTCGGGCCCTGTCGGGCTCGGTCGGGCTCTGTCGGGCCCTGTCGGGCTCTGTCGGGCTCTGTCGGGCTCTACTGGGCTCTACTGGGCTCTGTCGGGCTCTGTCGGGCTCTGTCGGGCTCTACTGGGCCCTGTCGGGCTCTGTCGGGCTCTGTCGGGCTCTGTCGGGCTCTGTCGGGCTCTACTGGGCTCTACTGGGCTCTCTCGGGCCCTGTCGCGACCTGTCGGGCTCTGTCGGGCTCTGTCGGGCTCTGTCGGGCTCTACTGGGCTCTGTCGGGCTCTGACGGGTTCTGTCGGGCTCTGTCGGGATCTACTGGGCCCTACTGGGCTCTGTCGGGCCCTGTCGGGCCCTTTCGGGCTCTGTCGGGCTCTGTCGGGCTCTGTCGGGCTCTACTGGGCTCTACTGTTCCCTGTCGGGCCCTGTCGGGCCCTGTCGGGATCTGTCGGGCTCTGTCGGGCTCTACTGGGCTCTACTGTTCCCTGTCGGGCCCTGTCGGGCCCTGTCGGGCTCTGTCGGGCTCTGTCGGGCCCTGTCGGGCTCTGTCGGGCTCTGTCGGGCTCTACTGGGCTATACTGGGCTCTGTCGGGCTCTGTCGGGCTCTGTCGGGCTCTGTCTGGCTCTGTCGGGCTCTGTCGGGCTCTACTGGGCCCTGTCGGGCGCTGTCGGGCCCTGTCGGGCTCTGTCGGGCTCTGTCGGGCTCTGTCGGGCCCTGTCGGGCTCTGTCGGGCTCTACTGGGCTAAACTGGGCTCTGTCGGGCCCTGTCGGGCCCCTTCGGGCTCTGTCGGGATCTGTCGGGTTCTGTCGGGCTCTGTCGGGCTCTACTGGGCTCTGTCGGGCTCTGTCGGGCTCTGTCGGGCTCTACTGGGCTAAACTGGGCTCTGTCGGGCCCTGTCGGGCCCTGTCGGGCTCTGTCGGGCTCTGTCGGGCTCTGTCGGGCTCTACTGGGCTCTACTGGGCTCTGTCGGGCTCTGTCGGGCTCTGTCAGACTCTGTCGGGCCCTGTCGGGCTCTGTCGGGCTCTGTCGGGCTCTGTGGGGCCCTGTCGGGCTCTGTCGGGCTCTACTGGGCTCTACTGGGCTCTGTCGGGCTCTGTCGGGCCCTGTCGGGCCCTGTCGGGCTCTGTCGGGCTCTGTCGGGCTCTGTCGGGCTCTGTCGGGCTCTGTCGGGCTCTACTGGGCTCTACTGGGCTCTGTCGGGCTTTCTCGGGCCCTGTCGGGCCCTGTCGGGCTCTGTCGGGCTCTGTCGGGCTCTGTCGGGCTCTACTGGGCTAAACTGGGCTCTGTCGGGCCCTGTCGGGCCCTGTCGGGCCCTGTCGGGCTCTGTCGGGCTCTGTCGGGCCCTGTCGGGCTCTGTCGGGCTCTGTCGGGCTCTGTCGGGCTCTACTGGGCTAAACTGGGCCCTGTCGGGCCCTGTCGGGCCCTGTCGGGCTCTGTCGGGCTCTGTCGGGCTCTGTCGGGCTCTACTGGGCTCTACTGGGCTCTGTCAGGCCCTGTCGGGCCCTGTCGGGCTCTGTCGGGCTCTGTCGGGCTCTACTGGGCTCTGTCGGGCTCTGTCGGGTTCTGTCGGGCTCTGTCGGGCCCTGTCGGGCCCTGTCGGGCTCTGTCGGGCTCTACTGGGCTCTGTCGGGCTCTGTCGGGTTCTACTGGGCCCTGTCGGGCTCTGTCGGGCTCTGTCGGGCTCTGTCGGGCTCTACTGGGCTCTGTCGGGCCCTGTCGGGCTCTGTCGGGCTCTGTCGGGCTCTGTCGGGCTCTACTGGGCTCTGTCGGGCTCTGTCGGGCTCTGTCGGGCCCTGTCGGGCCCTGTCGGGCTCTGTCGGGCTCTGTCGGGCTCTACTGGGCTCTGTCGGGCTCTGTCGGGCTCTGTCGGGCTCTGTCGTGCTCTACTGGGCCCTGTCGGGCCCTGTCGGGCCCTGTTGGGCTCTGTCGGGCTCTGTCGGGCTCTGTCGGGCTCTACTGGGCCCTGTCGGGCCCTGTCGGGCTCTGTCGGGCTCTGTCGGGCTCTGTCGGGCTCTACTGGGCTAAACTGGGCTCTGTCGGGCCCTGTCAGGCCCTGTCGGGCCCTGTCGGGCTCTGTCGGGCTCTGTCGGGCTCTACTGGGCTCTGTCGGGCTCTGTCGGGCTCTGTCGGGCTCTGTCGGGCTCTACTGGGCTAAATTGGGCTCTGTCGGGCCCTGTCGGGCCCCTTCGGGCTCTGTCGGGATCTGTCGGGCTCTGTCGGGCTCTGTCGGGCTCTACTGGGCTCTGTCGGGCTCTGTCGGGCTCTGTCGGGCTCTACTGGGCTAAACTGGGCTCTGTCGGGCCCTGTCGGGCCCTGTCGGGCTCTGTCGGGCTCTACTGGGCTCTACTGGGCTCTGTCGGGCTCTGTCGGGCTCTGTCAGACTCTGTCGGGCTCTGTCGGGCTCTACTGGGCTCTGTCGGGCTCTGTCGGGCTCTGTCGGGCCCTGTCGGGCTCTGTCGGGCTCTACTGGGTTCTACTGGGCTCTGTCGGGCTCTGTCGGGCCCTGTCGGGCCCTGTCGGGCTCTGTCGGGCTCTGTCGGGCT
Source organism: Caloenas nicobarica (assembly GCF_036013445.1). NCBI lineage: Eukaryota > Metazoa > Chordata > Aves > Columbiformes > Columbidae > Caloenas > Caloenas nicobarica. The sequence continues at coordinate 115,267 of NW_027017276.1, read as the reverse complement.
CTGTCGGGCTCTACTGGGCTCTACTGTTCCCTGTCGGGCCCTGTCGGGCCCTGTCGGGCCCTGTCGGGCTCTGTCGGGCTCTGTTGGGCTCTACTGGGCTCTACTGTTCCCTGTCGGGCCCTGTCGGGCCCTGTCGGGCTCTGTCGGGCTCTGTCGGGCTCTGTCGGGCTCTGTCGGGCTCTACTGGGCTATACTGGGCTCTGTCGGGCTCTACTGGGCTCTGTCGGGCTCTGTCTGGCTCTGTAGGGCTCTACTAGGGTCTACTGGGCTCTACTGTTCCCTGTCGGGCCCTGTCGGGCTCTGTCGGGCTCTACTGGGCTCTGTCGGGCTCTGTCGGGTTCTGTCGGGCTCTGTCGGGCCCTGTCGGGCCCTGTCGGGCTCTGTCGGGCTCTACTGGGCTCTGTCGGGCTCTGTCGGGTTCTACTGGGCCCTGTCGGGCTCTGTCGGGCTCTGTCGGGCTCTGTCGGGCTCTGTCGGGCTCTACTGGGCTCTGTCGGGCCCTGTCGGGCTCTGTCGGGCTCTGTCGGGCTCTACTGGGCTCTGTCGGGCTCTGTCGGGTCCTGTCGGGCCCTGTCGGGCCCTGTCGGGCTCTGTCGGGCTCTGTCGGGCTCTACTGGGCTCTGTCGGGCTCTGTCGGGCTCTGTCGGGCTCTACTGGGCTCTGTCGGGCTCTGTCGGGCTCTACTGGGCCCTGTCGGGCTCTTTCGGGCTCTGTCGGGCCCTGTCGGGCTCTGTCGGGCTCTGTCGGGCCCTGTCGGGCTCTGTCGGGCTCTACTGGGCCCTGTCGGGCTCTGTCGGGCTCTGTCGGGCTCTGTCGGGCTCTGTCGGGCTCTACTGGGCTCTGTCGGGCTCTACTGGGCTCTACTGGGCCCTGTCGGGCTCTGTCGGGCTCTGTCGGGCTCTGTCGGGCTCTGTCGGGCTCTACTGGGCTCTGTCGGGCTCTGTCGGGCCCTGTCGGTCCCTGTCGGGCTCTGTCGGGCTCTGTCGGGCCCTGTCGGGCTCTGTTGGGCTCTGTCGGGCTCTGTCGGGCTCTACTGGGCCCTGTCGGGCTCTGTCGGGCTCTGTCGGGCCCTGTCGGGCTCTGTCGGGCTCTACTGGGCCCTATCGGGCCCTGTCGGGCTCTGTCGGGCTCTGTCGGGCCCTGTCGGGCTCTGTCGGGCTCTGTCGGGCTCTGTCGGGCTCTACTGGGCTCTACTGGGCTCTGTCGGGCTCTGTCGGGCTCTGTCGGGCTCTACTGGGCCCTGTCGGGCTCTGTCGGGCTCTGTCGGGCTCTGTCGGGCTCTACTGGGCCCTGTCGGGCCCTGTCGGGCCCTGTCGGGCTCTGTCGGGCTCTGTCGGGCTCTGTCGGGCTCTACTGGGCTCTGTCGGGCTCTGACGGGTTCTGTCGGGCTCTGTCGGGCTCTACTGGGCTCTACTGGGCTCTGTCGGGCCCTGTCGGGCTCTACTGGGCTCTGTCGGGCTCTGTCGGGCTCTGTCGGGCTCTGTCGGGCTCTACTGGGCTCTACTGTTCCCTGTCGGGCCCTGTCGGGCCCTGTCGGGCTCTGTCGGGCTCTGTCGGGCTCTACTGGGCTCTACTGTTCCCTGTCGGGCCCTGTCGGGCCCTGTCGGGCTCTGTCGGGCTCTGTCGGGCCCTGTCGGGCTCTGTCGGGCTCTGTCGGGCTCTACTGGGCTCTGTCGGGCCCTGTCGGGCTCTGTCGGGCTCTGTCGGGCTCTGTCGGGCTCTACTGGGCTCTGTCGGGCTCTGTCGGGCCCTGTCGGGCCCTGTCGGGCCCTGTCGGGCTCTGTCGGGCTCTGTCGGGCTCTACTGGGCTCTGTCGGGCTCTGTCGGGCTCTGTCGGGCTCTGTCGTGCTCTACTGGGCCCTGTCGGGCCCTGTCGGGCCCTGTCGGGCTCTGTCGGGCTCTGTCGGGCTCTGTCGGGCTCTACTGGGCCCTGTCGGGCCCTGTCGGGCTCTGTCGGGCTCTGTCGGGCTCTACTGGGCTAAACTGGGCTCTGTCGGGCCCTGTCAGGCCCTGTCGGGCCCTGTCGGGCTCTGTCGGGCTCTGTCGGGCTCTACTGTGCTCTGTCGGGCTCTGTCGGGCTCTGTCGGGCTCTGTCGGGCTCTACTGGGCTAAATTGGGCTCTGTCGGGCCCTGTCGGGCCCCTTCGGGCTCTGTCGGGATCTGTCGGGCTCTGTCGGGCTCTGTCGGGCTCTACTGGGCTCTGTCGGGCTCTGTCGGGCTCTGTCGGGCTCTACTGGGCTAAACTGGGCTCTGTCGGGCCCTGTCGGGCCCTGTCGGGCTCTGTCGGGCTCTACTGGGCTCTACTGGGCTCTGTCGGGCTCTGTCGGGCTCTGTCAGACTCTGTCGGGCTCTGTCGGGCTCTACTGGGCTCTGTCGGGCTCTGTCGGGCTCTGTCGGGCCCTGTCGGGCTCTGTCGGGCTCTACTGGGTTCTACTGGGCTCTGTCGGGCTCTGTCGGGCTCTGTCGGGCCCTGTCGGGCTCTGTCGGGCTCTGTCGGGCTCTGTCGGGCCCTGTCGGGCCCTGTCGGGCTCTGTCGGGTTCTGTCGGGCTCTGTCGGGCTCTACTGGGTTCTACTGGGCTCTGTCGGGCTCTGTCGGGCCCTGTCGGGCTCTGTCGGGCTCTGTCGGGCCCTGTCGGGCTCTGTCGGGCTCTGTCGGGCTCTGTCGGGCCCTGTCGGGCCCTGTCGGGCTCTGTCGGGTTCTGTCGGGCTCTACTGGGCTCTACTGTTCCCTGTCGGGCCCTGTCGGGCTCTGTCGGGCTCTGTCGGGCTCTGTCGGGCCCTGTCGGGCTCTGTCGGGCTCTACTGGGCCCTGTCGGGCTCTGTCGGGCTCTGTCGGGCCCTGTCGGGCTCTGTCGGGCTCTGTCGGGCCCTGTCGGGCTCTGTTGGGCTCTACTGGGCTCTACTGTTCCCTGTCGGGCCCTGTCGGGCCCTGTCGGGCTCTGTCGGGCTCTGTTGGGCCCTGTCGGGCTCTGTCGGGCTCTGTCGGGCTCTACTGGGCTATACTGGGCTCTGTCGGGCTCTACTGGGCTCTGTCGGGCTCTGTCGGGTTCTGTCGGGCTCTGTCGGGCCCTGTCGGGCCCTGTCGGGCTCTGTCGGGCTCTACTGGGCTCTGTCGGGCTCTGTCGGGTTCTACTGGGCCCTGTCGGGCTCTGTCGGGCTCTGTCGGGCTCTGTCGGGCTCTGTCGGGCTCTACTGGGATCTGTCGGGCCCTGTCGGGCTCTGTCGGGCTCTGTCGGGCTCTGTCGGGCTCTACTGGGCTCTGTCGGGCTCTGTCGGGTCCTGTCGGGCCCTGTCGGGCCCTGTCGGGCTCTGTCGGGCTCTGTCTGGCTCTACTGGGCTCTGTCGGGCTCTGTCGGGCTCTACTGGGCTCTGTCGGGCTCTGTCGGGCTCTACTGGGCCCTGTCGGGCTCTTTCGGGCTCTGTCGGGCCCTGTCGGGCTCTGTCGGGCTCTGTCGGGCTCTGTCGGGCTCTGTCGGGCTCTACTGGGCTCTGTCGGGCTCTTTCGGGCTCTGTCGGGCCCTGTCGGGCTCTGTCGGGCTCTGTCGGGCTCTGTCGGGCTCTGTCGGGCTCTACTGGGCTCTGTCGGGCTCTGTCGGGCCCTGTCGGTCCCTGTCGGGCTCTGTCGGGCTCTGTCGGGCCCTGTCGGGCTCTGTTGGGCTCTGTCGGGCTCTACTGGGCCCTGTCGGGCTCTGTCGGGCTCTGTCGGGCCCTGTCGGGCTCTACTGGGCTCTACTGGGCTCTGTCGGGCTCTGTCGGGCTCTGTCGGGCTCTACTGGGCCCTGTCGGGCTCTACTGGGCCCTGTCGGGCTCTGTCGGGCTCTGTTGGGCTCTGTCGGGCCCTGTCGGGCCCTGTCGGGCTCTGTCGGGCTCTGTCGGGCTCTGTCGGGCTCTACTGGGCTCTGTCGGGCTCTGACGGGTTCTGTCGGGCTCTGTCGGGCTCTACTGGGCTCTACTGGGCTCTGTCGGGCCCTGTCGGGCCCTTTCGGGCTCTGTCGGGCTCTGTCGGGCTCTGTCGGGCTCTGTCGGGCTCTACTGGGCTCTACTGTTCCCTGTCGGGCCCTGTCGGGCCCTGTCGGGCTCTGTCGGGCTCTGTCGGGCTCTGTCGGGCTCTACTGGGCCCTGTCGGGCGCTGTCGGGCTCTGTCGGGCTCTGTCGGGCTCTACTGGGCTCTACTGGGCTCTGTCGGGCTCTGTCGGGCCCTGTCGGGCCCTGTCGGGCTCTGTCGGGCTCTGTCGGGCTCTGTCGGGCCCTGTCGGGCTCTGTCGGGCTCTACTGGGCTCTGTCGGGCTTTCTCGGGCCCTGTCGGGCCCTGTCGGGCTCTGTCGGGCTCTGTCGGGCTCTGTCGGGCTCTACTGGGCTAAACTGGGCCCTGTCGGGCCCTGTCGGGCTCTGTCGGGCTCTGTCGGGCTCTGTCGGGCTCTGTCGGGCTCTACTGGGCTCTACTGGGCTCTGTCGGGCTCTGTCGGGCTCTGTCGGGCTCTGTCGGGCTCTACTGGGCTAAACTGGGCTCTGTCGGGCCCTGTCGGGCCCTGTCGGGCTCTGTCGGGCTCTGTGGGGCCCGACAGAGCCCGACAGAGCCTGACAGAGCCCGACAGGGCACAGTAGAGCCCGACAGAGCCCGAAAGAGCCCAGTAGAGCCCGACAGAGCCCGACAGGGCCCGACAGGGCCCGACAGAGCCCAACAGAACCCGACAGAGCCCGACAGAGCCCAGTAGAGCCCGACAGAGCCCGACAGAGCCCGACCGGGCCCGACAGGGCCTGACAGGACCCAGTACAGACCGACAGAGCCCGACAGAGCCCGACAGAGCCCGACAGAGCCCAGTAGAGCCCAGTAGAGCCCGACAGAGCCCGACAGAGCCCGACAGGGCCCAGTAGAGCCCGACAGAGCCCGACAGAGCCCGACAGGGCCCGACAGAGCCCGACAGAGCCCAGTAGAGCCCGACAGAGCCCGACAGAGCCCGACAGAGCCCGATAGAGGCCGACAGAGCCCGACAGAGCCTGACAGGGCCCGACAGAGCCCGACAGAGCCCGACAGGGCCCGACAGGTCCCGACAGAGCCCGACAGAGCCCGACAGGGCCCGACAGAGCCCGACAGAGCCCGACAGAGCCCGACAGAGCTCGACAGGGCCCAGTAGAGCCCGACAGAGCCCGACAGAGCCCGACAGAGCCCAGTAGAGCCCAGTAGAGCCCGACAGAGCCCGACAGGGCCCGACAGAGACCGACAGGGCCCAGTAGAGCCCGACAGAGCCCGACAGGGCCCGACAGGGCCCGACAGAGCCCAGTAGAGCCCGACAGAGCCCGACAGAGCCCGACAGAGCCCGACAGGGCCCAGTAGAGCCCGACAGAGCCCGACAGAGCCCGACAGAGCCCGACAGAGCCCGACAGAACCCGACAGGGCCCGACAGAGCCCAGTAGAGCCCGACAGAGCCCGACAGAGCCCGACAGGGCCCGACAGGGCCCGACAGAGCCCGACAGAGCCCGACAGGGCCCAGTAGAGCCCGACAGAACCCGACAGAGCCCGACAGGGCCCGACAGAGCCCGACAGAGCCAAGTAGAGCCCGACAGAGCCCGACAGAGCCCGACAGAGCCCGACAGAACCCGACAGAGCCCAGTAGAGCCCGACAGAGCCCGACAGAGCCCGACAGGGCCCGACAGAGCCCAGTAGAGCCCGACAGAGGCCGACAGAGCCCGACAGAGCCCGACAGGGCCCGACAGGGCCCGACAGGGCCCGACAGAGCCCAGTAGAGCCCGACAGAGCCCGACAGAGCCCGACAGAGCCCGACAGGGCCCGACAGGGCCCGACAGAGCCCGACAGAGCCCAGTAGAGCCCAGTAGAGCCCGACAGAGCTCGATAGAGCCCGACAGGGCCCGACAGAGCCCGACAGGGCCCGACAGGGCCCGACAGAGCCCGACAGAGCCCAGTAGAGCCCAGTAGAGCCCGACAGAGCCCGACAGAGCCCAGTAGAGCCCAGTAGAGCCCAGTAGAGCCCGACAGAGCCCGACAGAGCCCGACAGGGCCCGACAGGGCCCGACAGGGCCCGACAGAGCCCAGTAGAGCCCAGTAGATCCCGACAGAGCCCGACACAGCCCGACAGAGCCCGACAGAGCCCAGTAGAGCCCAGTAGAGCCCGACAGAGCCCGACAGAGCCCGACAGAGCCCGACAGAAACCGACAGAGCCCGACAGAGACCAGTTGAGCCCGACAGAGCCCGACAGAGCCCGACAGAGCCCGACAGGGCCCGACAGGGCCCAGTAGAGCCCGACAGAGCCCGACAGAGCCCGACAGAGCCCGACAGAGCCCGACAGGGCCCAGTAGAGCCCGACAGAGCCCGACAGAGCCCGACAGGGCCCGACAGAGCCCGACAGAGCCCGACAGGGCCCGACAGGGCCCGACAGAGCCCGACAGAGCCCGACAGAGCCCGACATGGCCCAGTAGAGCCCAGTAGAGCCCGACAGAGCCCAGTAGAGCCCGACAGAGCCCGACAGAGCCCGACAGAGCCCGACAGGGCCCGACAGGGCCCAGTAGAGCCCGAGAGAGCCCGACAGAGCCCGACAGAGCCCGACCGGGCCCGACAGGGCCTGACAGGACCCAGTACAGACCGACAGAGTCCGACAGAGACCGACAGAGCCCGACAGAGCCCGACAGAGCCCAGTAGAGCCCAGTAGAGCCCGACAGAGCCCGACAGAGCCCGACAGAGCCCGACAGGGCCCAGTAGAGCCCGACAGAGCCCGACAGGGCCCGACAGGGCCCGACAGAGCCCAGTAGAGCCCGACAGAGCCCGACAGAGCCCGACAGGGCCCGACAGAGCCCGACAGAGCCCAGTAGAGCCCGACAGAGCCCGACAGAGCCCGACAGAGCCCGACAGGGCCCGACAGGGCCCAGTAGAGCCCGACAGAGCCCGACAGAGCCCGACAGAGCCCGACAGAGCCTGACAGGGCCCGACAGAGCCCGACAGAGCCCGACAGGGCCCGACAGGTCCCGACAGAGCCCGACAGAGCCCGACAGGGCCCGACAGGGCCCAGTAGAGCCCGACAGAGCCCGACAGAGCCCGACAGAGCCCGACAGAGCTCGACAGGGCCCAGTAGAGCCCGACAGAGCTCGACAGAGCGCGACAGAGCCCAGTAGAGCCCAGTAGAGCCCGACAGAGCCCGACAGGGCCCGACAGAGCCCGACAGGGCCCAGTAGAGCCCGACAGAGCCCGACAGGGCCCGACAGGGCCCGACAGAGCCCAGTAGAGCCCGACAGAGCCCGACAGAGCCCGACAGAGCCCGACAGGGCCCAGTAGAGCCCGACAGAGCCCAGTAGAGCCCAGTAGAGCCCGACAGAGCCCGACAGAGCCCGACAGAGCCCGACAGAACCCGACAGAACCCGACAGGGCCCGACAGAGCCCAGTAGAGCCCGACAGAGCCCGACAGAGCCCGACAGGGCCCGACAGGGCCCGACAGAGCCCGACAGAGCCCGACAGGGCCCAGTAGAGCCCGACAGAACCCGACAGAGCCCGACAGGGCCCGACAGAGCCCGACAGAGCCAAGTAGAGCCCGACAGAGCCCGACAGAGCCCGACAGAGCCCGACAGAACCCGACAGAGCCCAGTAGAGCCCGACAGAGCCCGACAGAGCCCGACAGGGCCCGACAGGGCCCGACAGGGCCCGACAGAGCCCGACAGAGCCCAGTAGAGCCCGACAGAGGGCGACAGAGCCCGACAGAGCCCGACAGGGCCCGACAGGGCCCGACAGGGCCCGACAGAGCCCAGTAGAGCCCGACAGAGCCCGACAGAGCCCGACAGAGCCCGACAGGGCCCGACAGGGCCCGACAGAGCCCGACAGAGCCCAGTAGAGCCCAGTAGAGCCCGACAGAGCCCGACAGAGCCCAGTAGAGCCCAGTAGAGCCCAGTAGAGCCCGACAGAGCCCGACAGAGCCCGACAGGGCCCGACAGGGCCCGACAGGGCCCGACAGAGCCCAGTAGAGCCCAGTAGAGCCCGACAGAGCCCGACACAGCCCGACAGAGCCCGACAGAGCCCAGTAGAGCCCAGTAGAGCCCGACAGAGCCCGACAGAGCCCGACAGAGCCCGACAGGGCCCGACAGGGCCCAGTTTAGCCCAGTAGAGCCCGACAGAGCCCGACAGAGCCCAGTAGAGCCAAGTAGAGCCCGACAGGGCCCGACAGAGCCCGACAGAGCCCGACAGGGCCCGACAGGGCCCGACAAGGCCCGACAGAGCCCTGTTTAGCCCAGTAGAGCCCGACAGAGCCCGACAGAGCCCGACAGGGCCCGACAGGGCCCTACAGAGCCCGACAGAGCCCGACAGGGCCCGACAGAGCCCGACAGAGCCCGACAGGGCCCGACAGAGCCCGACAGAGCCCGACAGGGCCCGTCAGAGCCCAGTAGAGCCCGACAGAGCCCGATAGAGCCCGACAGGTCCCGACAGAGCCCGACAGGGCCCGACAGGGCCCGACAGAGCCCGACAGAGCCCAGTAGAGCCCAGTAGAGCCCGACAGAGCCCGACAGAGCCCAGTAGAGCCCAGTAGAGCCCAGTAGAGCCCGACAGAGCCCGACAGAGCCCGACAGGGCCCGACAGGGCCCGACAGGGCCCAGTTTAGCCCAGTAGAGCCCGACAGAGCCCGACAGAGCCCAGTAGAGCCCGACAGAGCCCGACAGGGCCCGACAGAGCCCGACAGGGCCCGACAGGGCCCGACAAGGCCCGACAAGGCCCGACAGAGCCCTGTTTAGCCCAGTAGAGCCCGACAGAGCCCGACAGAGCCCGACAGGGCCCGACAGGGCCCGACAGAGCCCGACAGAGCCCGACAGGGCCCGACAGAGCCCGACAGAGCCCGACAGGGCCCGACAGAGCCCAGTAGAGCCCGACAGAGCCCGACAGAGCCCGACAGGGCCCGAGAGGGCCCGACAGAGCCCGACAGAGACCGACAGGGCCCAATAGAGCCCGACAGAGCCCGACAGAGCCCGACAGAGCCCGACAGGGCCCGACAGGGCCCAGTAGAGCCCGACAGAGCCCGACAGGGCCCGACAGGGCCCGACAGGGCCCGACAGAGCCCGACAGAGCCCGACAGGGCCCAGTAGAGCCCGACAGAGCCCGACAGAGCCCAGTAGAGCCCAGTAGAGCCCGACAGAGCCCGACAGAGCCCGACAGAGCCCGACAGAAACCGACAGAGCCCGACAGAGACCAGTTGAGCCCGACAGAGCCCGACAGAGCCCGACAGAACCCGACAGGGCCCGACAGGGCCCAGTAGAGCCCGACAGAGCCCGACAGAGCCCGACAGAGCCCGACAGGGCCCAGTAGAGCCCGACAGAGACCGACAGAGCCCGACAGGGCCCTACAGAGCCCGACAGAGCCCGACAGGGCCCGACAGGGCCCGACAGAGCCCGACAGAGCCCGACAGAGCCCGACATGGCCCAGTAGAGCCCAGTAGAGCCCGACAGAGCCCAGTAGAGCCAGACAGAGCCCGACAGAGCCCGACAGAGCCCGACAGGGCCCGACAGGGCCCAGAAGAGCCCGACAGAGCCCGACAGAGCACGACAGAGCCCGACAGGGCCCGACAGAGCCCGACAGGGCCCGACAGGGCCCGACAGGGCCCAGTAGAGCCCGACAGAGCCCGACAGAGCCCGACAGGGCCCGACAGAGCCCGACAGGGCCCGACAGGGCCCGACAGGGCCCAGTAGAGCCCGACAGAGCCCGACAGAGCCCGACAGAGCCCGACAGGGCCCAGTAGAGCCCGACAGAGCCCGACAGAGCCCGACAGAGACCGACAGGGTCCGACAGAGCCCGACAGAGCCCGACAGAGCCCAGTAGGGCCCGACAGGGCCCAGTAGAGCCCGACAGAGCCCGACAGGGCCCGACAGAGCCCGACAGAGCCCGACAGAGCCCGACATGGCCCGACAGAGCCCGACAGGGCCCGACAGGGCCCAGTAGAGCCCGACAGAGCCCGACAGAGCCCGACAGAACCCGACAGAGCCCGACAGAACCCGACAGAGCCCAGTAGAGCCCGACAGAGCCCGACAGAGCCCGACAGAGCCCGACAGGGCCCGACAGAGCCCGACAGAGCCCGACAGGGCCCAGTAGAGCCCGACAGAGCCCGACAGAGCCCGACAGAGCCCGAGAGAGCCCGACAGGGCCCGACAGAGCCCGACAGGGCCCGACAGGGCCCGACAGAGCCCGACAGGGCGCGACAGAGCCCGACAGAACCCGACAGAGCCCGACAGGGCCCGACAGAGCCCGACAGAGCCCGACAGGGCCCAGTAGAGCCCGAAAGAGCCCGACAGAGCCTGACAGAGCCCAACAGAGCCCGACAGAGCCCGACAGAGCCCAGTAGAGCCCAGTAGAGCCCGACAGAGCCCGACAGAGCCCAGTAGAGCCCAGTAGAGCCCGACAGAGCCCGACAGATCCCGACAGAGCCCGACAGAACCCGACAGAGCCCGACAGAGACCAGTTGAGCCCGACAGAGCCCGACAGAGCCCGACAGAGCCCGACAGGGCCCGACAGGGCCCAGTAGAGCCCGACAGAGCCCGACAGAGCCCGACAGAGCCCGACAGAGCCCGACAGGGCCCAGTAGAGCCCGACAGAGCCCGACAGAGCCCGACAGGGCCCGACAGAGCCCGACAGAGCCCGACAGGGCCCGACACAGCCCGACAGAGCCCGACAGGGCCCGACACAGCCCGACAGAGCCCGACAGAGCCCGACAGGGCCCAGTAGAGTCCGACAGAGTCCGACAGAGCCCGACAGAGCCCGACAGGGCCCGACAGAGCCCGACAGAACCCGACAGAGCCCGACAGGGCCCAGTAGAGCCCGACAGAGCCCGACAGAGCCCGACAGAGCCCGACAGAGCCCGACCGGGCCCGACAGGGCCTGACAGGACCCAGTACAGACCGACAGAGTCCGACAGAGCCCGACAGAGCCCGACAGAGCCCGACAGAGCCCAGTAGAGCCCAGTAGAGCCCGACAGAGCCCGACAGAGCCCGACAGAGCCCGACAGGGCCCAGTAGAGCCCGACAGAGCCCGACAGGGCCCGACAGGGCCCGACAGAGCCCAGTAGAGCCCGACAGAGCCCGACAGAGCCCGACAGGGCCCGACAGAGCCCGACAGAGCCCAGTAGAGCCCGACAGAGCCCGACAGAGCCCGACAGAGCCCGACAGGGCCCGACAGGGCCCAGTAGAGCCCGACAGGGCCCGATAGAGGCCGACAGAGCCCGACAGAGCCTGACAGGGCCCGACAGAGCCCGACAGAGCCCGACAGGGCCCGACAGGTCCCGACAGAGCCCGACAGAGCCCGACAGGGCCCGACAGGGCCCAGTAGAGCCCGACAGAGCCCGACAGAGCCCGACAGAGCCCGACAGAGCTCGACAGGGCCCAGTAGAGCCCGACAGAGCCCGACAGAGCCCGACAGAGCCCAGTAGAGCCCAGTAGAGCCCGACAGAGCCCGACAGGGCCCGACAGAGCCCGACAGGGCCCAGTAGAGCCCGACAGAGCCCGACAGGGCCCGACAGGGCCCGACAGAGCCCAGTAGAGCCCGACAGAGCCCGACAGAGCCCGACAGAGCCCGACAGGGCCCAGTAGAGCCCGACAGAGCCCAGTAGAGCCCAGTAGAGCCCGACAGAGCCCGACAGAGCCCGACAGAGCCCGACAGAACCCGACAGAACCCGACAGGGCCCGACAGAGCCCAGTAGAGCCCGACAGAGCCCGACAGAGCCCGACAGGGCCCGACAGGGCCCGACAGAGCCCGACAGAGCCCGACAGAGCCCGACAGAGCCCGACAGAACCCGACAGAGCCCAGTAGAGCCCGACAGAGCCCGACAGAGCCCGACAGGGCCCGACAGGGCCCGACAGGGCCCGACAGAGCCCGACAGAGCCCAGTAGAGCCCGACAGAGGCCGACAGAGCCCGACCGGGCCCGACAGGGCCTGACAGGACCCAGTACAGACCGACAGAGTCCGACAGAGCCCGACAGAGCCCGACAGAGCCCGACAGAGCCCAGTAGAGCCCAGTAGAGCCCGACAGAGCCCGACAGAGCCCGACAGAGCCCGACAGGGCCCAGTAGAGCCCGACAGAGCCCGACAGGGCCCGACAGGGCCCGACAGAGCCCAGTAGAGCCCGACAGAGCCCGACAGAGCCCGACAGGGCCCGACAGAGCCCGACAGAGCCCAGTAGAGCCCGACAGAGCCCGACAGAGCCCGACAGAGCCCGACAGGGCCCGACAGGGCCCAGTAGAGCCCGACAGAGCCCGATAGAGGCCGACAGAGCCCGACAGAGCCTGACAGGGCCCGACAGAGCCCGACAGAGCCCGACAGGGCCCGACAGGTCCCGACAGAGCCCGACAGAGCCCGACAGGGCCCGACAGGGCCCAGTAGAGCCCGACAGAGCCCGACAGAGCCCGACAGAGCCCGACAGGGCACAGTAGAGCCCGACAGAGCCCGAAAGAGCCCAGTAGAGCCCGACAGAGCCCGACAGGGCCCGACAGGGCCCGACAGAGCCCAACAGAACCCGACAGAGCCCGACAGAGCCCAGTAGAGCCCGACAGAGCCCGACAGAGCCCGACCGGGCCCGACAGGGCCTGACAGGACCCAGTACAGACCGACAGAGCCCGACAGAGCCCGACAGAGCCCGACAGAGCCCAGTAGAGCCCAGTAGAGCCCGACAGAGCCCGACAGAGCCCGACAGGGCCCAGTAGAGCCCGACAGAGCCCGACAGAGCCCGACAGGGCCCGACAGAGCCCGACAGAGCCCAGTAGAGCCCGACAGAGCCCGACAGAGCCCGACAGAGCCCGATAGAGGCCGACAGAGCCCGACAGAGCCTGACAGGGCCCGACAGAGCCCGACAGAGCCCGACAGGGCCCGACAGGTCCCGACAGAGCCCGACAGAGCCCGACAGGGCCCGACAGAGCCCGACAGAGCCCGACAGAGCCCGACAGAGCTCGACAGGGCCCAGTAGAGCCCGACAGAGCCCGACAGAGCCCGACAGAGCCCAGTAGAGCCCAGTAGAGCCCGACAGAGCCCGACAGGGCCCGACAGAGACCGACAGGGCCCAGTAGAGCCCGACAGAGCCCGACAGGGCCCGACAGGGCCCGACAGAGCCCAGTAGAGCCCGACAGAGCCCGACAGAGCCCGACAGAGCCCGACAGGGCCCAGTAGAGCCCGACAGAGCCCGACAGAGCCCGACAGAGCCCGACAGAGCCCGACAGAACCCGACAGGGCCCGACAGAGCCCAGTAGAGCCCGACAGAGCCCGACAGAGCCCGACAGGGCCCGACAGGGCCCGACAGAGCCCGACAGAGCCCGACAGGGCCCAGTAGAGCCCGACAGAACCCGACAGAGCCCGACAGGGCCCGACAGAGCCCGACAGAGCCAAGTAGAGCCCGACAGAGCCCGACAGAGCCCGACAGAGCCCGACAGAACCCGACAGAGCCCAGTAGAGCCCGACAGAGCCCGACAGAGCCCGACAGGGCCCGACAGGGCCCGACAGGGCCCGACAGAGCCCAGTAGAGCCCGACAGAGGCCGACAGAGCCCGACAGAGCCCGACAGGGCCCGACAGGGCCCGACAGGGCCCGACAGAGCCCAGTAGAGCCCGACAGAGCCCGACAGAGCCCGACAGAGCCCGACAGGGCCCGACAGGGCCCGACAGAGCCCGACAGAGCCCAGTAGAGCCCAGTAGAGCCCGACAGAGCTCGATAGAGCCCGACAGGGCCCGACAGAGCCCGACAGGGCCCGACAGGGCCCGACAGAGCCCGACAGAGCCCAGTAGAGCCCAGTAGAGCCCGACAGAGCCCGACAGAGCCCAGTAGAGCCCAGTAGAGCCCAGTAGAGCCCGACAGAGCCCGACAGAGCCCGACAGGGCCCGACAGGGCCCGACAGGGCCCGACAGAGCCCAGTAGAGCCCAGTAGATCCCGACAGAGCCCGACACAGCCCGACAGAGCCCGACAGAGCCCAGTAGAGCCCAGTAGAGCCCGACAGAGCCCGACAGAGCCCGACAGAGCCCGACAGAAACCGACAGAGCCCGACAGAGACCAGTTGAGCCCGACAGAGCCCGACAGAGCCCGACAGAGCCCGACAGGGCCCGACAGGGCCCAGTAGAGCCCGACAGAGCCCGACAGAGCCCGACAGAGCCCGACAGAGCCCGACAGGGCCCAGTAGAGCCCGACAGAGCCCGACAGAGCCCGACAGGGCCCGACAGAGCCCGACAGAGCCCGACAGGGCCCGACAGGGCCCGACAGAGCCCGACAGAGCCCGACAGAGCCCGACATGGCCCAGTAGAGCCCAGTAGAGCCCGACAGAGCCCAGTAGAGCCCGACAGAGCCCGACAGAGCCCGACAGAGCCCGACAGGGCCCGACAGGGCCCAGTAGAGCCCGAGAGAGCCCGACAGAGCCCGACAGAGCCCGACCGGGCCCGACAGGGCCTGACAGGACCCAGTACAGACCGACAGAGTCCGACAGAGACCGACAGAGCCCGACAGAGCCCGACAGAGCCCAGTAGAGCCCAGTAGAGCCCGACAGAGCCCGACAGAGCCCGACAGAGCCCGACAGGGCCCAGTAGAGCCCGACAGAGCCCGACAGGGCCCGACAGGGCCCGACAGAGCCCAGTAGAGCCCGACAGAGCCCGACAGAGCCCGACAGGGCCCGACAGAGCCCGACAGAGCCCAGTAGAGCCCGACAGAGCCCGACAGAGCCCGACAGAGCCCGACAGGGCCCGACAGGGCCCAGTAGAGCCCGACAGAGCCCGACAGAGCCCGACAGAGCCCGACAGAGCCTGACAGGGCCCGACAGAGCCCGACAGAGCCCGACAGGGCCCGACAGGTCCCGACAGAGCCCGACAGAGCCCGACAGGGCCCGACAGGGCCCAGTAGAGCCCGACAGAGCCCGACAGAGCCCGACAGAGCCCGACAGAGCTCGACAGGGCCCAGTAGAGCCCGACAGAGCTCGACAGAGCGCGACAGAGCCCAGTAGAGCCCAGTAGAGCCCGACAGAGCCCGACAGGGCCCGACAGAGCCCGACAGGGCCCAGTAGAGCCCGACAGAGCCCGACAGGGCCCGACAGGGCCCGACAGAGCCCAGTAGAGCCCGACAGAGCCCGACAGAGCCCGACAGAGCCCGACAGGGCCCAGTAGAGCCCGACAGAGCCCAGTAGAGCCCAGTAGAGCCCGACAGAGCCCGACAGAGCCCGACAGAGCCCGACAGAACCCGACAGAACCCGACAGGGCCCGACAGAGCCCAGTAGAGCCCGACAGAGCCCGACAGAGCCCGACAGGGCCCGACAGGGCCCGACAGAGCCCGACAGAGCCCGACAGGGCCCAGTAGAGCCCGACAGAACCCGACAGAGCCCGACAGGGCCCGACAGAGCCCGACAGAGCCAAGTAGAGCCCGACAGAGCCCGACAGAGCCCGACAGAGCCCGACAGAACCCGACAGAGCCCAGTAGAGCCCGACAGAGCCCGACAGAGCCCGACAGGGCCCGACAGGGCCCGACAGGGCCCGACAGAGCCCGACAGAGCCCAGTAGAGCCCGACAGAGGGCGACAGAGCCCGACAGAGCCCGACAGGGCCCGACAGGGCCCGACAGGGCCCGACAGAGCCCAGTAGAGCCCGACAGAGCCCGACAGAGCCCGACAGAGCCCGACAGGGCCCGACAGGGCCCGACAGAGCCCGACAGAGCCCAGTAGAGCCCAGTAGAGCCCGACAGAGCCCGACAGAGCCCAGTAGAGCCCAGTAGAGCCCAGTAGAGCCCGACAGAGCCCGACAGAGCCCGACAGGGCCCGACAGGGCCCGACAGGGCCCGACAGAGCCCAGTAGAGCCCAGTAGAGCCCGACAGAGCCCGACACAGCCCGACAGAGCCCGACAGAGCCCAGTAGAGCCCAGTAGAGCCCGACAGAGCCCGACAGAGCCCGACAGAGCCCGACAGGGCCCGACAGGGCCCAGTTTAGCCCAGTAGAGCCCGACAGAGCCCGACAGAGCCCAGTAGAGCCAAGTAGAGCCCGACAGGGCCCGACAGAGCCCGACAGAGCCCGACAGGGCCCGACAGGGCCCGACAAGGCCCGACAGAGCCCTGTTTAGCCCAGTAGAGCCCGACAGAGCCCGACAGAGCCCGACAGGGCCCGACAGGGCCCTACAGAGCCCGACAGAGCCCGACAGGGCCCGACAGAGCCCGACAGAGCCCGACAGGGCCCGACAGAGCCCGACAGAGCCCGACAGGGCCCGTCAGAGCCCAGTAGAGCCCGACAGAGCCCGATAGAGCCCGACAGGTCCCGACAGAGCCCGACAGGGCCCGACAGGGCCCGACAGAGCCCGACAGAGCCCAGTAGAGCCCAGTAGAGCCCGACAGAGCCCGACAGAGCCCAGTAGAGCCCAGTAGAGCCCAGTAGAGCCCGACAGAGCCCGACAGAGCCCGACAGGGCCCGACAGGGCCCGACAGGGCCCAGTTTAGCCCAGTAGAGCCCGACAGAGCCCGACAGAGCCCAGTAGAGCCCGACAGAGCCCGACAGGGCCCGACAGAGCCCGACAGGGCCCGACAGGGCCCGACAAGGCCCGACAAGGCCCGACAGAGCCCTGTTTAGCCCAGTAGAGCCCGACAGAGCCCGACAGAGCCCGACAGGGCCCGACAGGGCCCGACAGAGCCCGACAGAGCCCGACAGGGCCCGACAGAGCCCGACAGAGCCCGACAGGGCCCGACAGAGCCCAGTAGAGCCCGACAGAGCCCGACAGAGCCCGACAGGGCCCGAGAGGGCCCGACAGAGCCCGACAGAGACCGACAGGGCCCAATAGAGCCCGACAGAGCCCGACAGAGCCCGACAGAGCCCGACAGGGCCCGACAGGGCCCAGTAGAGCCCGACAGAGCCCGACAGGGCCCGACAGGGCCCGACAGGGCCCGACAGAGCCCGACAGAGCCCGACAGGGCCCAGTAGAGCCCGACAGAGCCCGACAGAGCCCAGTAGAGCCCAGTAGAGCCCGACAGAGCCCGACAGAGCCCGACAGAGCCCGACAGAAACCGACAGAGCCCGACAGAGACCAGTTGAGCCCGACAGAGCCCGACAGAGCCCGACAGAACCCGACAGGGCCCGACAGGGCCCAGTAGAGCCCGACAGAGCCCGACAGAGCCCGACAGAGCCCGACAGGGCCCAGTAGAGCCCGACAGAGACCGACAGAGCCCGACAGGGCCCTACAGAGCCCGACAGAGCCCGACAGGGCCCGACAGGGCCCGACAGAGCCCGACAGAGCCCGACAGAGCCCGACATGGCCCAGTAGAGCCCAGTAGAGCCCGACAGAGCCCAGTAGAGCCAGACAGAGCCCGACAGAGCCCGACAGAGCCCGACAGGGCCCGACAGGGCCCAGAAGAGCCCGACAGAGCCCGACAGAGCACGACAGAGCCCGACAGGGCCCGACAGAGCCCGACAGGGCCCGACAGGGCCCGACAGGGCCCAGTAGAGCCCGACAGAGCCCGACAGAGCCCGACAGGGCCCGACAGAGCCCGACAGGGCCCGACAGGGCCCGACAGGGCCCAGTAGAGCCCGACAGAGCCCGACAGAGCCCGACAGAGCCCGACAGGGCCCAGTAGAGCCCGACAGAGCCCGACAGAGCCCGACAGAGACCGACAGGGTCCGACAGAGCCCGACAGAGCCCGACAGAGCCCAGTAGGGCCCGACAGGGCCCAGTAGAGCCCGACAGAGCCCGACAGGGCCCGACAGAGCCCGACAGAGCCCGACAGAGCCCGACATGGCCCGACAGAGCCCGACAGGGCCCGACAGGGCCCAGTAGAGCCCGACAGAGCCCGACAGAGCCCGACAGAACCCGACAGAGCCCGACAGAACCCGACAGAGCCCAGTAGAGCCCGACAGAGCCCGACAGAGCCCGACAGAGCCCGACAGGGCCCGACAGAGCCCGACAGAGCCCGACAGGGCCCAGTAGAGCCCGACAGAGCCCGACAGAGCCCGACAGAGCCCGAGAGAGCCCGACAGGGCCCGACAGAGCCCGACAGGGCCCGACAGGGCCCGACAGAGCCCGACAGGGCGCGACAGAGCCCGACAGAACCCGACAGAGCCCGACAGGGCCCGACAGAGCCCGACAGAGCCCGACAGGGCCCAGTAGAGCCCGAAAGAGCCCGACAGAGCCTGACAGAGCCCAACAGAGCCCGACAGAGCCCGACAGAGCCCAGTAGAGCCCAGTAGAGCCCGACAGAGCCCGACAGAGCCCAGTAGAGCCCAGTAGAGCCCGACAGAGCCCGACAGATCCCGACAGAGCCCGACAGAACCCGACAGAGCCCGACAGAGACCAGTTGAGCCCGACAGAGCCCGACAGAGCCCGACAGAGCCCGACAGGGCCCGACAGGGCCCAGTAGAGCCCGACAGAGCCCGACAGAGCCCGACAGAGCCCGACAGGGCCCAGTAGAGCCCGACAGAGCCCGACAGAGCCCGACAGGGCCCGACAGAGCCCGACAGAGCCCGACAGGGCCCGACACAGCCCGACAGAGCCCGACAGGGCCCGACACAGCCCGACAGAGCCCGACAGAGCCCGACAGGGCCCAGTAGAGTCCGACAGAGTCCGACAGAGCCCGACAGAGCCCGACAGGGCCCGACAGAGCCCGACAGAACCCGACAGAGCCCGACAGGGCCCAGTAGAGCCCGACAGAGCCCGACAGAGCCCGACAGAGCCCGACAGAGCCCGACCGGGCCCGACAGGGCCTGACAGGACCCAGTACAGACCGACAGAGTCCGACAGAGCCCGACAGAGCCCGACAGAGCCCGACAGAGCCCAGTAGAGCCCAGTAGAGCCCGACAGAGCCCGACAGAGCCCGACAGAGCCCGACAGGGCCCAGTAGAGCCCGACAGAGCCCGACAGGGCCCGACAGGGCCCGACAGAGCCCAGTAGAGCCCGACAGAGCCCGACAGAGCCCGACAGGGCCCGACAGAGCCCGACAGAGCCCAGTAGAGCCCGACAGAGCCCGACAGAGCCCGACAGAGCCCGACAGGGCCCGACAGGGCCCAGTAGAGCCCGACAGGGCCCGATAGAGGCCGACAGAGCCCGACAGAGCCTGACAGGGCCCGACAGAGCCCGACAGAGCCCGACAGGGCCCGACAGGTCCCGACAGAGCCCGACAGAGCCCGACAGGGCCCGACAGGGCCCAGTAGAGCCCGACAGAGCCCGACAGAGCCCGACAGAGCCCGACAGAGCTCGACAGGGCCCAGTAGAGCCCGACAGAGCCCGACAGAGCCCGACAGAGCCCAGTAGAGCCCAGTAGAGCCCGACAGAGCCCGACAGGGCCCGACAGAGCCCGACAGGGCCCAGTAGAGCCCGACAGAGCCCGACAGGGCCCGACAGGGCCCGACAGAGCCCAGTAGAGCCCGACAGAGCCCGACAGAGCCCGACAGAGCCCGACAGGGCCCAGTAGAGCCCGACAGAGCCCAGTAGAGCCCAGTAGAGCCCGACAGAGCCCGACAGAGCCCGACAGAGCCCGACAGAACCCGACAGAACCCGACAGGGCCCGACAGAGCCCAGTAGAGCCCGACAGAGCCCGACAGAGCCCGACAGGGCCCGACAGGGCCCGACAGAGCCCGACAGAGCCCGACAGAGCCCGACAGAGCCCGACAGAACCCGACAGAGCCCAGTAGAGCCCGACAGAGCCCGACAGAGCCCGACAGGGCCCGACAGGGCCCGACAGGGCCCGACAGAGCCCGACAGAGCCCAGTAGAGCCCGACAGAGGCCGACAGAGCCCGACCGGGCCCGACAGGGCCTGACAGGACCCAGTACAGACCGACAGAGTCCGACAGAGCCCGACAGAGCCCGACAGAGCCCGACAGAGCCCAGTAGAGCCCAGTAGAGCCCGACAGAGCCCGACAGAGCCCGACAGAGCCCGACAGGGCCCAGTAGAGCCCGACAGAGCCCGACAGGGCCCGACAGGGCCCGACAGAGCCCAGTAGAGCCCGACAGAGCCCGACAGAGCCCGACAGGGCCCGACAGAGCCCGACAGAGCCCAGTAGAGCCCGACAGAGCCCGACAGAGCCCGACAGAGCCCGACAGGGCCCGACAGGGCCCAGTAGAGCCCGACAGAGCCCGATAGAGGCCGACAGAGCCCGACAGAGCCTGACAGGGCCCGACAGAGCCCGACAGAGCCCGACAGGGCCCGACAGGTCCCGACAGAGCCCGACAGAGCCCGACAGGGCCCGACAGGGCCCAGTAGAGCCCGACAGAGCCCGACAGAGCCCGACAGAGCCCGACAGGGCACAGTAGAGCCCGACAGAGCCCGAAAGAGCCCAGTAGAGCCCGACAGAGCCCGACAGGGCCCGACAGGGCCCGACAGAGCCCAACAGAACCCGACAGAGCCCGACAGAGCCCAGTAGAGCCCGACAGAGCCCGACAGAGCCCGACCGGGCCCGACAGGGCCTGACAGGACCCAGTACAGACCGACAGAGCCCGACAGAGCCCGACAGAGCCCGACAGAGCCCAGTAGAGCCCAGTAGAGCCCGACAGAGCCCGACAGAGCCCGACAGGGGCCAGTAGAGCCCGACAGAGCCCGACAGAGCCCGACAGGGCCCGACAGAGCCCGACAGAGCCCAGTAGAGCCCGACAGAGCCCGACAGAGCCCGACAGAGCCCGATAGAGGCCGACAGAGCCCGACAGAGCCTGACAGGGCCCGACAGAGCCCGACAGAGCCCGACAGGGCCCGACAGGTCCCGACAGAGCCCGACAGAGCCCGACAGGGCCCGACAGAGCCCGACAGAGCCCGACAGAGCCCGACAGAGCTCGACAGGGCCCAGTAGAGCCCGACAGAGCCCGACAGAGCCCGACAGAGCCCAGTAGAGCCCAGTAGAGCCCGACAGAGCCCGACAGGGCCCGACAGAGACCGACAGGGCCCAGTAGAGCCCGACAGAGCCCGACAGGGCCCGACAGGGCCCGACAGAGCCCAGTAGAGCCCGACAGAGCCCGACAGAGCCCGACAGAGCCCGACAGGGCCCAGTAGAGCCCGACAGAGCCCGACAGAGCCCGACAGAGCCCGACAGAGCCCGACAGAACCCGACAGAACCCGACAGGGCCCGACAGAGCCCAGTAGAGCCCGACAGAGCCCGACAGAGCCCGACAGGGCCCGACAGGGCCCGACAGAGCCCGACAGAGCCCGACAGAGCCCGACAGGGCCCAGTAGAGCCCGACAGAACCCGACAGAGCCCGACAGGGCCCGACAGAGCCCGACAGAGCCAAGTAGAGCCCGACAGAGCCCGACAGAGCCCGACAGAGCCCGACAGAACCCGACAGAGCCCAGTAGAGCCCGACAGAGCCCGACAGAGCCCGACAGGGCCCGACAGGGCCCGACAGGGCCCGACAGAGCCCAGTAGAGCCCGACAGAGGCCGACAGAGCCCGACAGAGCCCGACAGGGCCCGACAGGGCCCGACAGGGCCCGACAGAGCCCAGTAGAGCCCGACAGAGCCCGACAGAGCCCGACAGAGCCCGACAGGGCCCGACAGGGCCCGACAGAGCCCGACAGAGCCCAGTAGAGCCCAGTAGAGCCCGACAGAGCCCGATAGAGCCCGACAGGGCCCGACAGAGCCCGACAGGGCCCGACAGGGCCCGACAGAGCCCGACAGAGCCCAGTAGAGCCCAGTAGAGCCCGACAGAGCCCGACAGAGCCCAGTAGAGCCCAGTAGAGCCCAGTAGAGCCCGACAGAGCCCGACAGGGCCCGACAGGGCCCGACAGGGCCCGACAGAGCCCAGTAGAGCCCAGTAGAGCCCGACAGAGCCCGACACAGCCCGACAGAGCCCGACAGAGCCCAGTAGAGCCCAGTAGAGCCCGACAGAGCCCGACAGAGCCCGACAGAGCCCGACAGGGCCCAGTAGAGCCCGACAGAGCCCGACAGAGCCCGACAGGGCCCGACAGAGCCCGACAGAGCCCGACAGGGCCCGACAGGGCCCGACAGAGCCCGACAGAGCCCGACAGAGCCCGACATGGCCCAGTAGAGCCCAGTAGAGCCCGACAGAGCCCAGTAGAGCCCGACAGAGCCCGACAGAGCCCGACAGAGCCCGACAGGGCCCGACAGGGCCCAGTAGAGCCCGACAGAGCCCGACAGAGCCCGACAGAGCCCGACCGGGCCCGACAGGGCCTGACAGGACCCAGTACAGACCGACAGAGTCCGACAGAGACCGACAGAGCCCGACAGAGCCCGACAGAGCCCAGTAGAGCCCAGTAGAGCCCGACAGAGCCCGACAGAGCCCGACAGAGCCCGACAGGGCCCAGTAGAGCCCGACAGAGCCCGACAGGGCCCGACAGGGCCCGACAGAGCCCAGTAGAGCCCGACAGAGCCCGACAGAGCCCGACAGGGCCCGACAGAGCCCGACAGAGCCCAGTAGAGCCCGACAGAGCCCGACAGAGCCCGACAGAGCC
Source organism: Caloenas nicobarica (assembly GCF_036013445.1). Lineage (NCBI taxonomy): Eukaryota > Metazoa > Chordata > Aves > Columbiformes > Columbidae > Caloenas > Caloenas nicobarica. Next base: position 92,907 of record NW_027017276.1, on the reverse strand, counting down.
CGACAGGGCCCGACAGGGCCCAGTAGAGCCCGACAGAGCCCGATAGAGGCCGACAGAGCCCGACAGAGCCTGACAGGGCCCGACAGAGCCCGACAGAGCCCGACAGGGCCCGACAGGTCCCGACAGAGCCCGACAGAGCCCGACAGGGCCCGACAGGGCCCAGTAGAGCCCGACAGAGCCCGACAGAGCCCGACAGAGCCCGACAGAGCTCGACAGGGCCCAGTAGAGACCGACAGAGCCCGACAGAGCGCGACAGAGCCCAGTAGAGCCCAGTAGAGCCCGACAGAGCCCGACAGGGCCCGACAGAGCCCGACAGGGCCCAGTAGAGCCCGACAGAGCCCGACAGGGCCCGACAGGGCCCGACAGAGCCCAGTAGAGCCCGACAGAGCCCGACAGAGCCCGACAGAGCCCGACAGGGCCCAGTAGAGCCCGACAGAGCCCAGTAGAGCCCAGTAGAGCCCGACAGAGCCCGACAGAGCCCGACAGAGCCCGACAGAACCCGACAGGGCCCGACGGAGCCCAGTAGAGCCCGACAGAGCCCGACAGAGCCCGACAGGGCCCGACAGGGCCCGACAGAGCCCGACAGAGCCCGACAGGGCCCAGTAGAGCCCGACAGAACCCGACAGAGCCCGACAGGGCCCGACAGAGCCCGACAGAGCCAAGTAGAGCCCGACAGAGCCCGACAGAGCCCGACAGAGCCCGACAGAACCCGACAGAGCCCAGTAGAGCCCGACAGAGCCCGACAGAGCCCGACAGGGCCCGACAGGGCCCGACAGGGCCCGACAGAGCCCAGTAGAGCCCGACAGAGGCCGACAGAGCCCGACAGAGCCCGACAGGGCCCGACAGGGCCCGACAGGTCCCGACAGAGCCCAGTAGAGCCCGACAGAGCCCGACAGAGCCCGACAGGGCCCGACAGGGCCCGACAGAGCCCAGTAGAGCCCAGTAGAGCCCGACAGAGCCCGATAGAGCCCGACAGGGCCCGACAGAGCCCGACAGGGCCCGACAGGGCCCGACAGAGCCCGACAGAGCCCAGTAGAGCCCAGTAGAGCCCGACAGAGCCCGACAGAGCCCAGTAGAGCCCAGTAGAGCCCGACAGAGCCCGACACAGCCCGACAGAGCCCGACAGAGCCCAGTAGAGCCCAGTAGAGCCCGACAGAGCCCGACAGAGCCCGACAGAGCCCGACAGGGCCCGACAGGGCCCAGTTTAGCCCAGTAGAGCCCGACAGAGCCCGACAGAGCCCAGTAGAGCCCGACAGAGCCCGACAGGGCCCGACAGAGCCCGACAGAGCCCGACAGGGCCCGACAGGGCCCGACAAGGCCCGACAGAGCCCTGTTTAGCCCAGTAGAGCCCGATAGAGCCCGACAGGTCCCGACAGAGCCCGACAGGGCCCGACAGGGCCCGACAGAGCCCGACAGAGCCCAGTAGAGCCCAGTAGAGCCCGACAGAGCCCGACAGAGCCCAGTAGAGCCCAGTAGAGCCCAGTAGAGCCCGACAGAGCCCGACAGAGCCCGACAGGGCCCGACAGGGCCTGACAGGGCCCGACAGAGCCCAGTAGAGCCCAGTAGAGCCCGACAGAGCCCGACACAGCCCGACAGAGCCCGACAGAGCCCAGTAGAGCCCAGTAGAGCCCGATAGAGCCCGACAGAGCCCGACAGAGCCCGACAGGGCCCGACAGGGCCCAGTTTAGCCCAGTAGAGCCCGACAGAGCCCGACAGAGCCCAGTAGAGCCCGACAGAGCCCGACAGGGCCCGACAGAGCCCGACAGAGCCCGACAGGGCCCGACAGGGCCCGACAAGGCCCGACAGAGCCCTGTTTAGCCCAGTAGAGCCCGACAGAGCCCGACAGAGCCCGACAGGGCCCGACAGGGCCCGACAGAGCCCGACAGAGCCCGACAGGGCCCGACAGAGCCCGACAGAGCCCGACAGGGCCCGACAGAGCCCGACAGAGCCCGACAGGGCCCGACAGAGCCCAGTAGAGCCCGACAGAGCCCGACAGAGCCCGACAGGGCCCGAGAGGGCCCGACAGAGCCCGACAGAGACCGACAGGGCCCAATAGAGCCCGACAGAGCCCGACAGAGCCCGACAGAGCCCGACAGGGCCCGACAGGGCCCAGTAGAGCCCGACAGAGCCCGACAGAGCCCGACAGGGCCCGACAGGGCCCGACAGGGCCCGACAGAGCCCGACAGAGCCCGACAGGGCCCAGTAGAGCCCGACAGAGCCCGACAGAGCCCAGTAGAGCCCAGTAGAGCCCGACAGAGCCCGACAGAGCCCGACAGAGCCCGACAGAAACCGACAGAGCCCGACAGAGACCAGTTGAGCCCGACAGAGCCCGACAGAGCCCGACAGAACCCGACAGGGCCCGACAGGGCCCAGTAGAGCCCGACAGAGCCCGACAGAGCCCGACAGAGCCCGACAGGGCCCAGTAGAGCCCGACAGAGACCGACAGAGCCCGACAGGGCCCGACAGAGCCCGACAGAGCCCGACAGGGCCCGACAGGGCCCGACAGAGCCCGACAGAGCCCGACAGAGCCCGAAAGGGCCCAGTAGAGCCCAGTAGAGCCCGACAGAGCCCAGTAGAGCCCGACAGAGCCCGACAGAGCCCGACAGAGCCCGACAGGGCCCGACAGGGCCCAGTAGAGCCCGACAGAGCCCGACAGAGCCCGACAGAGCCCGACAGGGCCCGACAGGGCCCGACAGGGCCCGACAGGGCCCAGTAGAGCCCGACAGAGCCCGACAGAGCCCGACAGGGCCCGACAGAGCCCGACAGGGCCCGACAGGGCCCAGTAGAGCCCGACAGAGCCCGACAGAGCCCGACAGAGCCCGACAGGGCCCAGTAGAGCCCGACAGAGCCCGACAGAGACCGACAGGGTCCGACAGAGCCCGACAGAGCCCGACAGAGCCCAGTAGGGCCCGACAGGGCCCGACAGGGCCCAGTAGAGCCCGACAGAGCCCGACAGGGCCCGACAGAGCCCGACAGAGCCCGACAGAGCCCGACATGGCCCGACAGAGCCCGACAGGGCCCGACAGGGCCCAGTAGAGCCCGACAGAGCCCGACAGAGCCCGACAGAACCCGACAGAGCCCGACAGAACCCGACAGAGCCCAGTAGAGCCCGACAGAGCCCGACAGAGCCCGACAGAGCCCGACAGGGCCCGACAGAGCCCGACAGAGCCCGACAGGGCCCAGTAGAGCCCGACAGAGCCCGACAGAGCCCGACAGAGCCCGAGAGAGCCCGACAGGGCCCGACAGAGCCCGACAGGGCCCGACAGGGCCCGACAGAGCCCGACAGGGCGCGACAGAGCCCGACAGAGCCCGACAGAGCCCGACAGGGCCCGACAGAGCCCGACAGAGCCCGACAGGGCCCAGTAGAGCCCGAAAGAGCCCGACAGAGCCTGACAGAGCCCAACAGAGCCCGACAGAGCCCGACAGAGTCCAGTAGAGCCCAGTAGAGCCCGACAGAGCCCGACAGAGCCCAGTAGAGCCCAGTAGAGCCCGACAGAGCCCGACAGATCCCGACAGAGCCCGACAGAACCCGACAGAGCCCGACAGAGACCAGTTGAGCCCGACAGAGCCCGACAGAGCCCGACAGAGCCCGACAGGGCCCGACAGGGCGCAGTAGAGCCCGACAGAGCCCGACAGAGCCCGACAGAGCCCGACAGAGCCCGACAGGGCCCAGTAGAGCCCGACAGAGCCCGACAGAGCCCGACAGGGCCCGACAGAGCCCGACAGAGCCCGACAGGGCCCGACACAGCCCGACAGAGCCCGACAGGGCCCGACACAGCCCGACAGAGCCCGACAGAGCCCGACAGGGCCCAGTAGAGCCCGACAGAGTCCGACAGAGCCCGACAGAGCCCGACAGGGCCCGACAGAGCCCGACAGAACCCGACAGAGCCCGACAGGGCCCAGTAGAGCCCGACAGAGCCCGACAGAGCCCGACAGAGCCCGACCGGGCCCGACAGGGCCTGACAGGACCCAGTACAGACCGACAGAGTCCGACAGAGCCCGACAGAGCCCGACAGAGCCCGACAGAGCCCAGTAGAGCCCAGTAGAGCCCGACAGAGCCCGACAGAGCCCGACAGAGCCCGACAGGGCCCAGTAGAGCCCGACAGAGCCCGACAGGGCCCGACAGGGCCCGACAGAGCCCAGTAGAGCCCGACAGAGCCCGACAGAGCCCGACAGGGCCCGACAGAGCCCGACAGAGCCCAGTAGAGCCCGACAGAGCCAGACAGAGCCCGACAGAGCCCGACAGGGCCCGACAGGGCCCAGTAGAGCCCAACAGAGCCCGATAGAGGCCGACAGAGCCCGACAGAGCCTGACAGGGCCCGACAGAGCCCGACAGAGCCCGACAGGGCCCGACAGGTCCCGACAGAGCCCGACAGAGCCCGACAGGGCCCGACAGGGCCCAGTAGAGCCCGACAGAGCCCGACAGAGCCCGACAGAGCTCGACAGGGCCCAGTAGAGCCCGACAGAGCCCGACAGAGCCCGACAGAGCCCAGTAGAGCCCAGTAGAGCCCGACAGAGCCCGACAGGGCCCGACAGAGCCCGACAGGGCCCAGTAGAGCCCGACAGAGCCCGACAGGGCCCGACAGGGCCCGACAGAGCCCAGTAGAGCCCGACAGAGCCCGACAGAGCCCGACAGAGCCCGACAGGGCCCAGTAGAGCCCGACAGAGCCCAGTAGAGCCCAGTAGAGCCCGACAGAGCCCGACAGAGCCCGACAGAGCCCGACAGAACCCGACAGAACCCGACAGGGCCCGACAGAGCCCAGTAGAGCCCGACAGAGCCCGACAGAGCCCGACAGGGCCCGACAGGGCCCGACAGAGCCCGACAGAGCCCGACAGAGCCCGACAGAGCCCGACAGAACCCGACAGAGCCCAGTAGAGCCCGACAGAGCCCGACAGAGCCCGACAGGGCCCGACAGGGCCCGACAGGGCCCGACAGAGCCCGACAGAGCCCAGTAGAGCCCGACAGAGGCCGACAGAGCCCAACCGGGCCCGACAGGGCCTGACAGGACCCAGTACAGACCGACAGAGTCCGACAGAGCCCGACAGAGCCCGACAGAGCCCGACAGAGCCCAGTAGAGCCCAGTAGAGCCCGACAGAGCCCGACAGAGCCCGACAGGGCCCAGTAGAGCCCGACAGAGCCCGACAGGGCCCGACAGGGCCCGACAGAGCCCAGTAGAGCCCGACAGAGCCCGACAGAGCCCGACAGGGCCCGACAGAGCCCGACAGAGCCCAGTAGAGCCCGACAGAGCCCGACAGAGCCCGACAGAGCCCGACAGGGCCCGACAGGGCCCAGTAGAGCCCGACAGAGCCCGATAGAGGCCGACAGAGCCCGATAGAGCCTGACAGGGCCCGACAGAGCCCGACAGAGCCCGACAGGGCCCGACAGGTCCCGACAGAGCCCGACAGAGCCCGACAGGGCCCGACAGGGCCCAGTAGAGCCCGACAGAGCCCGACAGAGCCCGACAGAGCCCGACAGAGCTCGACAGGGCCCAGTAGAGCCCGACAGAGCCCGACAGAGCCCGACAGAGCCCAGTAGAGCCCAGTAGAGCCCGACAGAGCCCGACAGGGCCTGACAGAGCCCGACAGGGCCCAGTAGAGCCCGACAGAACCCGACAGGGCCCGACAGGGCCCGACAGAGCCCAGTAGAGCCCGACAGAGCCCGACAGAGCCCGACAGAGCCCGACAGGGCCCAGTAGAGCCCGACAGAGCCCAGTAGAGCCCAGTAGAGCCCTACAGAGCCCGACAGAGCCCGACAGAGCCCGACAGAACCCGACAGAACCCGACAGGGCCCGACAGAGCCCAGTAGAGCCCGACAGAGCCCGACAGAGCCCGACAGGGCCCGACAGGGCCCGACAGAGCCCGACAGAGCCCGACAGAGCCCGACAGGGCCCAGTAGAGCCCGACAGAACCCGACAGAGCCCGACAGGGCCCGACAGAGCCCGACAGAGCCCGACAGAGCCCGACAGAACCCGATAGAGCCCAGTAGAGCCCGACAGAGCCCGACAGAGCCCGACAGGGCCCGACAGGGCCCGACAGGGCCCGACAGAGCCCGACAGAGCCCAGTAGAGCCCGACAGAGGCCGACAGAGCCCGACAGAGCCCGACAGGGCCCGACAGGGCCCGACAGGGCCCGACAGAGCCCAGTAGAGCCCGATAGAGCCCGACAGAGCCCGACAGAGCCCGACAGGGCCCGACAGGGCCCGACAGAGCCCGACAGAGCCCAGTAGAGCCCAGTAGAGCCCGACAGAGCCCGATAGAGCCCGACAGGGCCCGACAGAGCCCGACAGGGCCCGACAGGGCCCGACAGAGCCCGACAGAGCCCAGTAGAGCCCAGTAGAGCCCGACAGAGCCCGACAGAGCCCAGTAGAGCCCAGTAGAGCCCAGTAGAGCCCGACAGAGCCCGACAGAGCCCGACAGGGCCCGACAGAGCCCAGTAGAGCCCAGTAGAGCCCGACAGAGCCCGACACAGCCCGACAGAGCCCGACAGAGCCCAGTAGAGCCCAGTAGAGCCCGACAGAGCCCGACAGAGCCCGACAGAGCCCGACAGGGCCCGACAGGGCCCGACAGGGCCCAGTTTAGCCCAGTAGAGCCCGACAGAGCCCGACAGAGCCCAGTAGAGCCCGACAGGGCCCGACAGAGCCCGACAGAGCCCGACAGGGCCCGACAGGGCCCGACAGGGCCCGACAGAGCCCTGTTTAGCCCACTAGAGCCCGACAGAGCCCGACAGAGCCCGACAGGGCCCGACAGGGCCCGACAGAGCCCGACAGAGCCCGACAGGGCCCGACAGAGCCCGACAGAGCCCGACAGGGCCCGACAGAGCCCAGTAGAGCCCGACAGAGCCCGACAGGGCCCGACAGGGCCCGACAGAGCCCGACAGAGCCCGACAGAGCCCGACAGGGCCCGAGAGGGCCCGACAGAGCCCGACAGAGCCCGACAGGGCCCAATAGAGCCCGACAGAGCCCGACAGAGCCCGACAGAGCCCGACAGGGCCCGACAGGGCCCAGTAGAGCCCGACAGAGCCCGACAGAGCCCGACAGGGCCCGACAGGGCCCGACAGGGCCCGACAGAGCCCGACAGAGCCCGACAGGGCCCAGTAGAGCCCGACAGAGCCCGACAGAGCCCAGTAGAGCCAAGTAGAGCCCGACAGAGCCCGACAGAGCCCGACAGAGCCCGACAGAAACCGACAGAGCCCGACAGAGACCAGTTGAGCCCGACAGAGCCCGACAGAGCCCGACAGAGCCCGACAGGGCCCGACAGGGCCCAGTAGAGCCCGACAGAGCCCGACAGAGCCCGACAGAACCCGACAGAGCCCGACAGGGCCCAGTAGAGCCCGACAGAGCCCGACAGAGCCCGACAGGGCCCGACAGAGCCCGACAGAGCCCGACAGGGCCCGACAGGGCCCGACAGAGCCCGACAGAGCCCGACGGAGCCCGACAGAGCCCGACATGGCCCAGTAGAGCCCAGTAGAGCCCGACAGAGCCCAGTAGAGCCCGACAGAGCCCGACAGAGCCCGACAGGGCCCGACAGGGCCCGACAGAGCCCGACAGAGCCCGACAGGGCCCGACAGAGCCTGACAGAGCCCGACAGGGCCCAGTAGAGCCCGACAGAGCCTGACAGAGCCCGACAGAGCCCGACAGAGCCCGACAGGGCCCGACAGGGCCCGACAGAGCCCGACAGGGCCCGAAAGGGCCCGACAGAGCCCAGTAGAGCCCGACAGAGCCCGACAGAGCCCGACAGAGCCCGACAGGGCCCGACAGGGCCCAGTAGAGCCCGACAGAGCCCGACAGAGCCCGACAGAGCCCGACAGGGCCCGACAGAGCCCGACAGAGCCCGACAGGGCCCGACTGGGCCCAGTAGAGCCCGACAGAGCCCGACAGAGCCCGACAGAACCCGTCAGAGCCCGACAGAGCCCGACAGAGCCCGACAGAGCCCGACAGGGCCCAGTAGAGCCCGACAGAGCCCGACAGAGCCCGACAGAGACCGACAGGGTCCGACAGAGCCCGACAGAGCCCGACAGAGCCCAGTAGGGCCCGACAGGGCCCGACAGGGCCCAGTAGAGCCCGACAGAGCCCGACAGGGCCCGACAGAGCCCGACAGAGCCCGACAGAGCCCGACATGGCCCGACAGAGCCCGACAGGGCCCGACAGGGCCCAGTAGAGCCCGACAGAGCCCGACAGAGCCCGACAGAACCCGACAGAGCCCGACAGAACCCGAAAGAGCCCAGTAGAGCCCGACAGAGCCCGACAGAGCCCGACAGGGCCCGACAGAGCCCGACAGAGCCCGACAGGGCCCAGTAGAGCCCGACAGAACCCGACAGAGCCCGACAGGGCCCGACAGAGCCCGACAGGGCCCGACAGAGCCCGACAGGGCCCGACAGGGCCCGACAGAGCCCGACAGGGCGCGACAGAGCCCGACAGAGCCCGACAGAGCCCGACAGGGCCCGACAGAGCCCGACAGAGCCCGACAGGGCCCAGTAGAGCCCGAAAGAGCCCGACAGAGCCCGACAGAGCCCAACAGAGCCCGACAGAGCCCGACAGAGCCCAGTAGAGCCCAGTAGAGCCCGACAGAGCCCGACAGAGCCCAGTAGAGCCCAGTAGAGCCCGACAGAGCCCGACAGATCCCGACAGAGCCCGACAGAACCCGACAGAGCCCGACAGAGACCAGTTGAGCCCGACAGAGCCCGACAGAGCCCGACAGAGCCCGACAGGGCCCGACAGGGCCCAGTAGAGCCCGACAGAGCCCGACAGAGCCCGACAGAGCCCGACAGAGCCCGACAGGGCCCAGTAGAGCCCGACAGAGCCCGGCAGAGCCCGACAGGGCCCGACAGAGCCCGACAGAGCCCGACAGGGCCCGACAGAGCCCGACAGAGCCCAGTAGAGCCCGACAGAGCCCGACAGAGCCCGACAGAGCCCGACAGGGCCCAGTAGAGCCCAGTAGAGCCCGACAGAGCCCAGTAGAGCCCGACAGAGCCCGACAGAGCCCGACAGAGCCCGACAGGGCCCGACAGGGCCCGACAGAGCCCGACAGAGCCCGACAGGGCCCGACAGAGCCTGACAGAGCCCGACAGGGCCCAGTAGAGCCCGACAGAGCCTGACAGAGCCCGACAGAGCCCGACAGGGCCCGACAGGGCCCGACAGAGCCCAATAGAGCCCGACAGAGCCCGACAGAGCCCGACAGAGCCCGACAGAGCCCGACAGGGCCCAGTAGAGCCCAGTAGAGCCCGATAGAGCCCAGTAGAGCCCGACAGAGCCCGACAGAGCCCGACAGAGCCCGACAGGGCCCGACAGGGCCCAGTAGAGCCCGACAGAGCCCGACAGAGCCCGACAGGGCCCGACAGGGCCCGACAGGGCCCGACAGAGCCCGACAGGGCCCGAAAGGGCCCGACAGAGCCCAGTAGAGCCCGACAGAGCCCGACAGAGCCCGAAAGAGCCCGACAGGGCCCGACAGGGCCCAGTAGAGCCCGACAGAGCCCGACAGAGCCCGACAGAGCCCGACAGAGCCCGAAAGGGCCCGACAGAGCCCAGTAGAGCCCGACAGAGCCCGACAGAGCCCGAAAGAGCCCGACAGAGCCCGACAGGGCCCGAGAGGGCCCGACAGAGCCCGACAGAGCCCGACAGGGCCCAATAGAGCCCGACAGAGCCCGACAGAGCCCGACAGAGCCCGACAGGGCCCGACAGGGCCCAGTAGAGCCCGACAGAGCCCGACAGAGCCCGACAGGGCCCGACAGGGCCCGACAGGGCCCGACAGAGCCCGACAGAGCCCGACAGGGCCCAGTAGAGCCCGACAGAGCCCGACAGAGCCCAGTAGAGCCCAGTAGAGCCCGACAGAGCCCGACAGAGCCCGACAGAGCCCGACAGAGACCAGTTGAGCCCGACAGAGCCCGACAGAGCCCGACAGAGCCCGACAGGGCCCAGTTTAGCCCAGTAGAGCCCGACAGAGCCCGACAGAGCCCAGTAGAGCCCGACAGGGCCCGACAGAGCCCGACAGAGCCCGACAGGGCCCGACAGGGCCCGACAGGGCCCGACAGAGCCCTGTTTAGCCCACTAGAGCCCGACAGAGCCCGACAGAGCCCGACAGGGCCCGACAGGGCCCGACAGAGCCCGACAGAGCCCGACAGGGCCCGACAGAGCCCGACAGAGCCCGACAGGGCCCGACAGAGCCCAGTAGAGCCCGACAGAGCCCGACAGGGCCCGACAGGGCCCGACAGAGCCCGACAGAGCCCGACAGAGCCCGACAGGGCCCGAGAGGGCCCGACAGAGCCCGACAGAGCCCGACAGGGCCCAATAGAGCCCGACAGAGCCCGACAGAGCCCGACAGAGCCCGACAGGGCCCGACAGGGCCCAGTAGAGCCCGACAGAGCCCGACAGAGCCCGACAGGGCCCGACAGGGCCCAGTAGAGCCCGACAGAGCCCGACAGAGCCCAGTAGAGTCAAGTAGAGCCCGACAGAGCCCGACAGAGCCCGACAGAGCCCGACAGAAACCGACAGAGCCCGACAGAGACCAGTTGAGCCCGACAGAGCCCGACAGAGCCCGACAGAGCCCGACAGGGCCCGACAGGGCCCAGTAGAGCCCGACAGAGCCCGACAGAGCCCGACAGAACCCGACAGAGCCCGACAGGGCCCAGTAGAGCCCGACAGAGCCCAGTAGAGCCCAGTAGAGCCCGACAGAGCCCGACAGAGCCCGACAGAGCCCGACAGAACCCGACAGAACCCGACAGGGCCCGACAGAGCCCAGTAGAGCCCGACAGAGCCCGACAGAGCCCGACAGGGCCCGACAGGGCCCGACAGAGCCCGACAGAGCCCGACAGAGCCCGACAGAGCCCGACAGAACCCGACAGAGCCCAGTAGAGCCCGACAGAGCCCGACAGAGCCCGACAGAGCCCGACAGAGACCAGTTGAGCCCGACAGAGCCCGACAGAGCCCGACAGAGCCCGACAGGGCCCAGTTTAGCCCAGTAGAGCCCGACAGAGCCCGACAGAGCCCAGTAGAGCCCGACAGGGCCCGACAGAGCCCGACAGAGCCCGACAGGGCCCGACAGGGCCCGACAGGGCCCGACAGAGCCCTGTTTAGCCCACTAGAGCCCGACAGAGCCCGACAGAGCCCGACAGGGCCCGACAGGGCCCGACAGAGCCCGACAGAGCCCGACAGGGCCCGACAGAGCCCGACAGAGCCCGACAGGGCCCGACAGAGCCCAGTAGAGCCCGACAGAGCCCGACAGGGCCCGACAGGGCCCGACAGAGCCCGACAGAGCCCGACAGAGCCCGACAGGGCCCGAGAGGGCCCGACAGAGCCCGACAGAGCCCGACAGGGCCCAATAGAGCCCGACAGAGCCCGACAGAGCCCGACAGAGCCCGACAGGGCCCGACAGGGCCCAGTAGAGCCCGACAGAGCCCGACAGAGCCCGACAGGGCCCGACAGGGCCCGACAGGGCCCGACAGAGCCCGACAGGGCCCAGTAGAGCCCGACAGAGCCCGACAGAGCCCAGTAGAGTCAAGTAGAGCCCGACAGAGCCCGACAGAGCCCGACAGAGCCCGACAGAAACCGACAGAGCCCGACAGAGACCAGTTGAGCCCGACAGAGCCCGACAGAGCCCGACAGAGCCCGACAGGGCCCGACAGGGCCCAGTAGAGCCCGACAGAGCCCGACAGAGCCCGACAGAACCCGACAGAGCCCGACAGGGCCCAGTAGAGCCCGACAGAGCCCAGTAGAGCCCAGTAGAGCCCGACAGAGCCCGACAGAGCCCGACAGAGCCCGACAGAACCCGACAGAACCCGACAGGGCCCGACAGAGCCCAGTAGAGCCCGACAGAGCCCGACAGAGCCCGACAGGGCCCGACAGGGCCCGACAGAGCCCGACAGAGCCCGACAGAGCCCGACAGAGCCCGACAGAACCCGACAGAGCCCAGTAGAGCCCGACAGAGCCCGACAGAGCCCGACAGGGCCCGACAGGGCCCGACAGGGCCCGACAGAGCCCGACAGAGCCCAGTAGAGCCCGACAGAGGCCGACAGAGCCCAACCGGGCCCGACAGGGCCTGACAGGACCCAGTACAGACCGACAGAGTCCGACAGAGCCCGACAGAGCCCGACAGAGCCCGACAGAGCCCAGTAGAGCCCAGTAGAGCCCGACAGAGCCCGACAGAGCCCGACAGGGCCCAGTAGAGCCCGACAGAGCCCGACAGGGCCCGACAGGGCCCGACAGAGCCCAGTAGAGCCCGACAGAGCCCGACAGAGCCCGACAGGGCCCGACAGAGCCCGACAGAGCCCAGTAGAGCCCGACAGAGCCCGACAGAGCCCGACAGAGCCCGACAGGGCCCGACAGGGCCCAGTAGAGCCCGACAGAGCCCGATAGAGGCCGACAGAGCCCGATAGAGCCTGACAGGGCCCGACAGAGCCCGACAGAGCCCGACAGGGCCCGACAGGTCCCGACAGAGCCCGACAGAGCCCGACAGGGCCCGACAGGGCCCAGTAGAGCCCGACAGAGCCCGACAGAGCCCGACAGAGCCCGACAGAGCTCGACAGGGCCCAGTAGAGCCCGACAGAGCCCGACAGAGCCCGACAGAGCCCAGTAGAGCCCAGTAGAGCCCGACAGAGCCCGACAGGGCCTGACAGAGCCCGACAGGGCCCAGTAGAGCCCGACAGAACCCGACAGGGCCCGACAGGGCCCGACAGAGCCCAGTAGAGCCCGACAGAGCCCGACAGAGCCCGACAGAGCCCGACAGGGCCCAGTAGAGCCCGACAGAGCCCAGTAGAGCCCAGTAGAGCCCTACAGAGCCCGACAGAGCCCGACAGAGCCCGACAGAACCCGACAGAACCCGACAGGGCCCGACAGAGCCCAGTAGAGCCCGACAGAGCCCGACAGAGCCCGACAGGGCCCGACAGGGCCCGACAGAGCCCGACAGAGCCCGACAGAGCCCGACAGGGCCCAGTAGAGCCCGACAGAACCCGACAGAGCCCGACAGGGCCCGACAGAGCCCGACAGAGCCCGACAGAGCCCGACAGAACCCGATAGAGCCCAGTAGAGCCCGACAGAGCCCGACAGAGCCCGACAGGGCCCGACAGGGCCCGACAGGGCCCGACAGAGCCCGACAGAGCCCAGTAGAGCCCGACAGAGGCCGACAGAGCCCGACAGAGCCCGACAGGGCCCGACAGGGCCCGACAGGGCCCGACAGAGCCCAGTAGAGCCCGATAGAGCCCGACAGAGCCCGACAGAGCCCGACAGGGCCCGACAGGGCCCGACAGAGCCCGACAGAGCCCAGTAGAGCCCAGTAGAGCCCGACAGAGCCCGATAGAGCCCGACAGGGCCCGACAGAGCCCGACAGGGCCCGACAGGGCCCGACAGAGCCCGACAGAGCCCAGTAGAGCCCAGTAGAGCCCGACAGAGCCCGACAGAGCCCAGTAGAGCCCAGTAGAGCCCAGTAGAGCCCGACAGAGCCCGACAGAGCCCGACAGGGCCCGACAGAGCCCAGTAGAGCCCAGTAGAGCCCGACAGAGCCCGACACAGCCCGACAGAGCCCGACAGAGCCCAGTAGAGCCCAGTAGAGCCCGACAGAGCCCGACAGAGCCCGACAGAGCCCGACAGGGCCCGACAGGGCCCGACAGGGCCCAGTTTAGCCCAGTAGAGCCCGACAGAGCCCGACAGAGCCCAGTAGAGCCCGACAGGGCCCGACAGAGCCCGACAGAGCCCGACAGGGCCCGACAGGGCCCGACAGGGCCCGACAGAGCCCTGTTTAGCCCACTAGAGCCCGACAGAGCCCGACAGAGCCCGACAGGGCCCGACAGGGCCCGACAGAGCCCGACAGAGCCCGACAGGGCCCGACAGAGCCCGACAGAGCCCGACAGGGCCCGACAGAGCCCAGTAGAGCCCGACAGAGCCCGACAGGGCCCGACAGGGCCCGACAGAGCCCGACAGAGCCCGACAGAGCCCGACAGGGCCCGAGAGGGCCCGACAGAGCCCGACAGAGCCCGACAGGGCCCAATAGAGCCCGACAGAGCCCGACAGAGCCCGACAGAGCCCGACAGGGCCCGACAGGGCCCAGTAGAGCCCGACAGAGCCCGACAGAGCCCGACAGGGCCCGACAGGGCCCGACAGGGCCCGACAGAGCCCGACAGAGCCCGACAGGGCCCAGTAGAGCCCGACAGAGCCCGACAGAGCCCAGTAGAGCCAAGTAGAGCCCGACAGAGCCCGACAGAGCCCGACAGAGCCCGACAGAAACCGACAGAGCCCGACAGAGACCAGTTGAGCCCGACAGAGCCCGACAGAGCCCGACAGAGCCCGACAGGGCCCGACAGGGCCCAGTAGAGCCCGACAGAGCCCGACAGAGCCCGACAGAACCCGACAGAGCCCGACAGGGCCCAGTAGAGCCCGACAGAGCCCGACAGAGCCCGACAGGGCCCGACAGAGCCCGACAGAGCCCGACAGGGCCCGACAGGGCCCGACAGAGCCCGACAGAGCCCGACGGAGCCCGACAGAGCCCGACATGGCCCAGTAGAGCCCAGTAGAGCCCGACAGAGCCCAGTAGAGCCCGACAGAGCCCGACAGAGCCCGACAGGGCCCGACAGGGCCCGACAGAGCCCGACAGAGCCCGACAGGGCCCGACAGAGCCTGACAGAGCCCGACAGGGCCCAGTAGAGCCCGACAGAGCCTGACAGAGCCCGACAGAGCCCGACAGAGCCCGACAGGGCCCGACAGGGCCCGACAGAGCCCGACAGGGCCCGAAAGGGCCCGACAGAGCCCAGTAGAGCCCGACAGAGCCCGACAGAGCCCGACAGAGCCCGACAGGGCCCGACAGGGCCCAGTAGAGCCCGACAGAGCCCGACAGAGCCCGACAGAGCCCGACAGGGCCCGACAGAGCCCGACAGAGCCCGACAGGGCCCGACTGGGCCCAGTAGAGCCCGACAGAGCCCGACAGAGCCCGACAGAACCCGTCAGAGCCCGACAGAGCCCGACAGAGCCCGACAGAGCCCGACAGGGCCCAGTAGAGCCCGACAGAGCCCGACAGAGCCCGACAGAGACCGACAGGGTCCGACAGAGCCCGACAGAGCCCGACAGAGCCCAGTAGGGCCCGACAGGGCCCGACAGGGCCCAGTAGAGCCCGACAGAGCCCGACAGGGCCCGACAGAGCCCGACAGAGCCCGACAGAGCCCGACATGGCCCGACAGAGCCCGACAGGGCCCGACAGGGCCCAGTAGAGCCCGACAGAGCCCGACAGAGCCCGACAGAACCCGACAGAGCCCGACAGAACCCGACAGAGCCCAGTAGAGCCCGACAGAGCCCGACAGAGCCCGACAGGGCCCGACAGAGCCCGACAGAGCCCGACAGGGCCCAGTAGAGCCCGACAGAACCCGACAGAGCCCGACAGGGCCCGACAGAGCCCGACAGGGCCCGACAGAGCCCGACAGGGCCCGACAGGGCCCGACAGAGCCCGACAGGGCGCGACAGAGCCCGACAGAGCCCGACAGAGCCCGACAGGGCCCGACAGAGCCCGACAGAGCCCGACAGGGCCCAGTAGAGCCCGAAAGAGCCCGACAGAGCCCGACAGAGCCCAACAGAGCCCGACAGAGCCCGACAGAGCCCAGTAGAGCCCAGTAGAGCCCGACAGAGCCCGACAGAGCCCAGTAGAGCCCAGTAGAGCCCGACAGAGCCCGACAGATCCCGACAGAGCCCGACAGAACCCGACAGAGCCCGACAGAGACCAGTTGAGCCCGACAGAGCCCGACAGAGCCCGACAGAGCCCGACAGGGCCCGACAGGGCCCAGTAGAGCCCGACAGAGCCCGACAGAGCCCGACAGAGCCCGACAGAGCCCGACAGGGCCCAGTAGAGCCCGACAGAGCCCGGCAGAGCCCGACAGGGCCCGACAGAGCCCGACAGAGCCCGACAGGGCCCGACAGAGCCCGACAGAGCCCAGTAGAGCCCGACAGAGCCCGACAGAGCCCGACAGAGCCCGACAGGGCCCAGTAGAGCCCAGTAGAGCCCGACAGAGCCCAGTAGAGCCCGACAGAGCCCGACAGAGCCCGACAGAGCCCGACAGGGCCCGACAGGGCCCGACAGAGCCCGACAGAGCCCGACAGGGCCCGACAGAGCCTGACAGAGCCCGACAGGGCCCAGTAGAGCCCGACAGAGCCTGACAGAGCCCGACAGAGCCCGACAGGGCCCGACAGGGCCCGACAGAGCCCAATAGAGCCCGACAGAGCCCGACAGAGCCCGACAGAGCCCGACAGGGCCCAGTAGAGCCCAGTAGAGCCCGATAGAGCCCAGTAGAGCCCGACAGAGCCCGACAGAGCCCGACAGAGCCCGACAGGGCCCGACAGGGCCCAGTAGAGCCCGACAGAGCCCGACAGAGCCCGACAGGGCCCGACAGGGCCCGACAGGGCCCGACAGAGCCCGACAGGGCCCGAAAGGGCCCGACAGAGCCCAGTAGAGCCCGACAGAGCCCGACAGAGCCCGAAAGAGCCCGACAGGGCCCGACAGGGCCCAGTAGAGCCCGACAGAGCCCGACAGAGCCCGACAGAGCCCGACAGGGCCCGAAAGGGCCCGACAGAGCCCAGTAGAGCCCGACAGAGCCCGACAGAGCCCGAAAGAGCCCGACAGAGCCCGACAGGGCCCGAGAGGGCCCGACAGAGCCCGACAGAGCCCGACAGGGCCCAATAGAGCCCGACAGAGCCCGACAGAGCCCGACAGAGCCCGACAGGGCCCGACAGGGCCCAGTAGAGCCCGACAGAGCCCGACAGAGCCCGACAGGGCCCGACAGGGCCCGACAGGGCCCGACAGAGCCCGACAGAGCCCGACAGGGCCCAGTAGAGCCCGACAGAGCCCGACAGAGCCCAGTAGAGCCCAGTAGAGCCCGACAGAGCCCGACAGAGCCCGACAGAGCCCGACAGAGCCCGACAGAGCCCGACAGAGACCAGTTGAGCCCGACAGAGCCCGACAGAGCCCGACAGAGCCCGACAGGGCCCAGTTTAGCCCAGTAGAGCCCGACAGAGCCCGACAGAGCCCAGTAGAGCCCGACAGGGCCCGACAGAGCCCGACAGAGCCCGACAGGGCCCGACAGGGCCCGACAGGGCCCGACAGAGCCCTGTTTAGCCCACTAGAGCCCGACAGAGCCCGACAGAGCCCGACAGGGCCCGACAGGGCCCGACAGAGCCCGACAGAGCCCGACAGGGCCCGACAGAGCCCGACAGAGCCCGACAGGGCCCGACAGAGCCCAGTAGAGCCCGACAGAGCCCGACAGGGCCCGACAGGGCCCGACAGAGCCCGACAGAGCCCGACAGAGCCCGACAGGGCCCGAGAGGGCCCGACAGAGCCCGACAGAGCCCGACAGGGCCCAATAGAGCCCGACAGAGCCCGACAGAGCCCGACAGAGCCCGACAGGGCCCGACAGGGCCCAGTAGAGCCCGACAGAGCCCGACAGAGCCCGACAGGGCCCGACAGGGCCCGACAGGGCCCGACAGAGCCCGACAGGGCCCAGTAGAGCCCGACAGAGCCCGACAGAGCCCAGTAGAGTCAAGTAGAGCCCGACAGAGCCCGACAGAGCCCGACAGAGCCCGACAGAAACCGACAGAGCCCGACAGAGACCAGTTGAGCCCGACAGAGCCCGACAGAGCCCGACAGAGCCCGACAGGGCCCGACAGGGCCCAGTAGAGCCCGACAGAGCCCGACAGAGCCCGACAGAACCCGACAGAGCCCGACAGGGCCCAGTAGAGCCCGACAGAGCCCGACAGAGCCCGACAGGGCCCGACAGAGCCCGACAGAGCCCGACAGGGCCCGACAGGGCCCGACAGAGCCCGACAGAGCCCGACGGAGCCCGACAGAGCCCGACATGGCCCAGTAGAGCCCAGTAGAGCCCGACAGAGCCCAGTAGAGCCCGACAGAGCCCGACAGAGCCCGACAGGGCCCGACAGGGCCCGACAGAGCCCGACAGAGCCCGACAGGGCCCGACAGAGCCTGACAGAGCCCGACAGGGCCCAGTAGAGCCCGACAGAGCCTGACAGAGCCCGACAGAGCCCGACAGAGCCCGACAGGGCCCGACAGGGCCCGACAGAGCCCGACAGGGCCCGAAAGGGCCCGACAGAGCCCAGTAGAGCCCGACAGAGCCCGACAGAGCCCGACAGAGCCCGACAGGGCCCGACAGGGCCCAGTAGAGCCCGACAGAGCCCGACAGAGCCCGACAGAGCCCGACAGGGCCCGACAGAGCCCGACAGAGCCCGACAGGGCCCGACAGGGCCCAGTAGAGCCCGACAGAGCCCGACAGAGCCCGACAGAACCCGTCAGAGCCCGACAGAGCCCGACAGAGCCCGACAGAGCCCGACAGGGCCCAGTAGAGCCCGACAGAGCCCGACAGAGCCCGACAGAGACCGACAGGGTCCGACAGAGCCCGACAGAGCCCGACAGAGCCCAGTAGGGCCCGACAGGGCCCGACAGGGCCCAGTAGAGCCCGACAGAGCCCGACAGGGCCCGACAGAGCCCGACAGAGCCCGACAGAGCCCGACATGGCCCGACAGAGCCCGACAGGGCCCGACAGGGCCCAGTAGAGCCCGACAGAGCCCGACAGAGCCCGACAGAACCCGACAGAGCCCGACAGAACCCGACAGAGCCCAGTAGAGCCCGACAGAGCCCGACAGAGCCCGACAGGGCCCGACAGAGCCCGACAGAGCCCGACAGGGCCCAGTAGAGCCCGACAGAACCCGACAGAGCCCGACAGGGCCCGACAGAGCCCGACAGGGCCCGACAGAGCCCGACAGGGCCCGACAGGGCCCGACAGAGCCCGACAGGGCGCGACAGAGCCCGACAGAGCCCGACAGAGCCCGACAGGGCCCGACAGAGCCCGACAGAGCCCGACAGGGCCCAGTAGAGCCCGAAAGAGCCCGACAGAGCCCGACAGAGCCCAACAGAGCCCGACAGAGCCCGACAGGGCCCAGTAGAGCCCAGTAGAGCCCGATAGAGCCCAGTAGAGCCCGACAGAGCCCGACAGAGCCCGACAGAGCCCGACAGGGCCCGACAGGGCCCAGTAGAGCCCGACAGAGCCCGACAGAGCCCGACAGGGCCCGACAGGGCCCGACAGGGCCCGACAGAGCCCGACAGGGCCCGAAAGGGCCCGACAGAGCCCAGTAGAGCCCGACAGAGCCCGACAGAGCCCGAAAGAGCCCGACAGGGCCCGACAGGGCCCAGTAGAGCCCGACAGAGCCCGACAGAGCCCGACAGAGCCCGACAGAGCCCGACAGGGCCCGAAAGGGCCCGACAGAGCCCAGTAGAGCCCGACAGAGCCCGACAGAGCCCGAAAGAGCCCGACAGAGCCCGACAGGGCCCGAGAGGGCCCGACAGAGCCCGACAGAGCCCGACAGGGCCCAATAGAGCCCGACAGAGCCCGACAGAGCCCGACAGAGCCCGACAGGGCCCGACAGGGCCCAGTAGAGCCCGACAGAGCCCGACAGAGCCCGACAGGGCCCGACAGGGCCCGACAGGGCCCGACAGAGCCCGACAGAGCCCGACAGGGCCCAGTAGAGCCCGACAGAGCCCGACAGAGCCCAGTAGAGCCCAGTAGAGCCCGACAGAGCCCGACAGAGCCCGACAGAGCCCGACAGAAACCGACAGAGCCCGACAGAGACCAGTTGAGCCCGACAGAGCCCGACAGAGCCCGACAGAGCCCGACAGGGCCCGACAGGGCCCAGTAGAGCCCGACAGGGCCCAGTAGAGCCCGAAAGAGCCCGACAGAGCCCGACAGAGCCCAACAGAGCCCGACAGAGCCCGACAGAGCCCAGTAGAGCCCAGTAGAGCCCGACAGAGCCCGACAGAGCCCAGTAGAGCCCAGTAGAGCCCGACAGAGCCCGACAGATCCCGACAGAGCCCGACAGAACCCAACAGAGCCCGACAGAGACCAGTTGAGCCCGACAGAGCCCGACAGAGCCCGACAGAGCCCGACAGGGCCCGACAGGGCCCAGTAGAGCCCGACAGAGCCCGACAGAGCCCGACAGAGCCCGACAGAGCCCGACAGGGCCCAGTAGAGCCCGACAGAGCCCGACAGAGCCCGACAGGGCCCGACAGAGCCCGACAGAGCCCGACAGGGCCCGACAGAGCCCGACAGAGCCCAGTAGAGCCCGACAGAGCCCGACAGAGCCCGACAGAGCCCGACAGAGCCCGACAGGGCCCAGTAGAGCCCAGTAGAGCCGACAGAGCCCAGTAGAGCCCGACAGAGCCCGACAGGGCCCGACAGGTCCCGACAGAGCCCGACAGAGCCCGACAGGGCCCGACAGGGCCCAGTAGAGCCCGACAGAGCCCGACAGAGCCCGACAGAGCCCGACAGAGCTCGACAGGGCCCAGTAGAGCCCGACAGAGCCCGACAGAGCCCGACAGAGCCCAGTAGAGCCCAGTAGAGCCCGACAGAGCCCGACAGGGCCCGACAGAGCCCGACAGGGCTCAGTAGAGCCCGACAGAACCCGACAGGGCCCGACAGGGCCCGACAGAGCCCAGTAGAGCCCGACAGAGCCCGACAGAGCCCGACAGAGCCCGACAGGGCCCAGTAGAGCCCGACAGAGCCCAGTAGAGCCCAGTAGAGCCCGACAGAGCCCGACAGAGCCCGACATAGCCCGACAGAACCCGACAGAACCCGACAGGGCCCGACAGAGCCCAGTAGAGCCCGACAGAGCCCGACAGAGCCCGACAGGGCCCGACAGGGCCCGACAGAGCCCGACAGAGCCCGACAGAGCCCGACAGGGCCCAGTAGAGCCCGACAGAACCCGACAGAGCCCGACAGGGCCCGACAGAGCCCGACAGAGCCCGACAGAGCCCGACAGAACCCGACAGAGCCCAGTAGAGCCCGACAGAGCCCGACAGAGCCCGACAGGGCCCGACAGGGCCCGACAGGGCCCGACAGAGCCCGACAGAGCCCAGTAGAGCCCGACAGAGGCCGACAGAGCCCGACAGAGCCCGACAGGGCCCGACAGGGCCCGACAGGGCCCGACAGAGCCCAGTAGAGCCCGACAGAGCCCGACAGAGCCCGACAGAGCCCGACAGGGCCCGACAGGGCCCGACAGAGCCCGACAGAGCCCAGTAGAGCCCAGTAGAGCCCGACAGAGCCCGATAGAGCCCGACAGGGCCCGACAGAGCCCGACAGGGCCCGACAGGGCCCGACAGAGCCCGACAGAGCCCAGTAGAGCCCAGTAGAGCCCGACAGAGCCCGACAGAGCCCAGTAGAGCCCAGTAGAGCCCAGTAGAGCCCGACAGAGCCCGACAGAGCCCGACAGGGCCCGACAGAGCCCAGTAGAGCCCAGTAGAGCCCGACAGAGCCCGACACAGCCCGACAGAGCCCGACAGAGCCCAGTAGAGCCCAGTAGAGCCCGACAGAGCCCGACAGGGCCCGACAGGGCCCGACAGGGCCCAGTTTAGCCCAGTAGAGCCCGACAGAGCCCGACAGAGCCCAGTAGAGCCCGACAGGGCCCGACAGAGCCCGACAGAGCCCGACAGGGCCCGACAGGGCCCGACAGGGCCCGACAGAGCCCTGTTTAGCCCACTAGAGCCCGACAGAGCCCGACAGAGCCCGACAGGGCCCGACAGGGCCCGACAGAGCCCGACAGAGCCCGACAGGGCCCGACAGAGCCCAGTAGAGCCCGACAGAGCCCGACAGGGCCCGACAGGGCCCGACAGAGCCCGACAGAGCCCGACAGAGCCCGACAGGGCCCGAGAGGGCCCGACAGAGCCCGACAGAGCCCGACAGGGCCCAATAGAGCCCGACAGAGCCCGACAGAGCCCGACAGAGCCCGACAGGGCCCGACAGGGCCCAGTAGAGCCCGACAGAGCCCGACAGAGCCCGACAGGGCCCGACAGGGCCCGACAGGGCCCGACAGAGCCCGACAGAGCCCGACAGGGCCCAGTAGAGCCCGACAGAGCCCGACAGAGCCCAGTAGAGCCAAGTAGAGCCCGACAGAGCCCGACAGAGCCCGACAGAGCCCGACAGAAACCGACAGAGCCCGACAGAGACCAGTTGAGCCCGACAGAGCCCGACAGAGCCCGACAGAGCCCGACAGGGCCCGACAGGGCCCAGTAGAGCCCGACAGAGCCCGACAGAGCCCGACAGAACCCGACAGAGCCCGACAGGGCCCAGTAGAGCCCGACAGAGCCCGACAGAGCCCGACAGGGCCCGAAAGAGCCCGACAGAGCCCGACAGGGCCCGACAGGGCCCGACAGAGCCCGACAGAGCCCGACGGAGCCCGACAGAGCCCGACATGGCCCAGTAGAGCCCAGTAGAGCCCGACAGAGCCCAGTAGAGCCCGACAGAGCCCGACAGAGCCCGACAGGGCCCGACAGGGCCCGACAGAGCCCGACAGAGCCCGACAGGGCCCGACAGAGCCTGACAGAGCCCGACAGGGCCCAGTAGAGCCCGACAGAGCCTGACAGAGCCCGACAGAGCCCGACAGAGCCCGACAGGGCCCGACAGGGCCCGACAGAGCCCGACAGGGCCCGAAAGGGCCCGACAGAGCCCAGTAGAGCCCGACAGAGCCCGACAGAGCCCGACAGAGCCCGACAGGGCCCGACAGGGCCCAGTAGAGCCCGACAGAGCCCGACAGAGCCCGACAGAGCCCGACAGGGCCCGACAGAGCCCGACAGAGCCCGACAGGGCCCGACAGGGCCCAGTAGAGCCCGACAGAGCCCGACAGAGCCCGACAGAACCCGTCAGAGCCCGACAGAGCCCGACAGAGCCCGACAGAGCCCGACAGGGCCCAGTAGAGCCCGACAGAGCCCGACAGAGCCCGACAGAGACCGACAGGGTCCGACAGAGCCCGACAGAGCCCGACAGAGCCCAGTAGGGCCCGACAGGGCCCGACAGGGCCCAGTAGAGCCCGACAGAGCCCGACAGGGCCCGACAGAGCCCGACAGAGCCCGACAGAGCCCGACATGGCCCGACAGAGCCCGACAGGGCCCGACAGGGCCCAGTAGAGCCCGACAGAGCCCGACAGAGCCCGACAGAACCCGACAGAGCCCGACAGAACCCGACAGAGCCCAGTAGAGCCCGACAGAGCCCGACAGAGCCCGACAGGGCCCGACAGAGCCCGACAGAGCCCGACAGGGCCCAGTAGAGCCCGACAGAACCCGACAGAGCCCGACAGGGCCCGACAGAGCCCGACAGGGCCCGACAGAGCCCGACAGGGCCCGACAGGGCCCGACAGAGCCCGACAGGGCGCGACAGAGCCCGACAGAGCCCGACAGAGCCCGACAGGGCTCGACAGAGCCCGACAGAGCCCGACAGGGCCCAGTAGAGCCCGAAAGAGCCCGACAGAGCCCGACAGAGCCCAACAGAGCCCGACAGAGCCCGACAGAGCCCAGTAGAGCCCAGTAGAGCCCGACAGAGCCCGACAGAGCCCAGTAGAGCCCAGTAGAGCCCGACAGAGCCCGACAGATCCCGACAGAGCCCGACAGAACCCGACAGAGCCCGACAGAGACCAGTTGAGCCCGACAGAGCCCGACAGAGCCCGACAGAGCCCGACAGGGCCCGACAGGGCCCAGTAGAGCCCGACAGAGCCCGACAGAGCCCGACAGAGCCCGACAGAGCCCGACAGGGCCCAGTAGAGCCCGACAGAGCCCGGCAGAGCCCGACAGGGCCCGACAGAGCCCGACAGAGCCCGACAGGGCCCGACAGAGCCCGACAGAGCCCAGTAGAGCCCGACAGAGCCCGACAGAGCCCGACAGAGCCCGACAGGGCCCAGTAGAGCCCAGTAGAGCCCGACAGAGCCCAGTAGAGCCCGACAGAGCCCGACAGAGCCCGACAGAGCCCGACAGGGCCCGACAGGGCCCGACAGAGCCCGACAGAGCCCGACAGGGCCCGACAGAGCCTGACAGAGCCCGACAGGGCCCAGTAGAGCCCGACAGAGCCTGACAGAGCCCGACAGAGCCCGACAGGGCCCGACAGGGCCCGACAGAGCCCAATAGAGCCCGACAGAGCCCGACAGAGCCCGACAGAGCCCGACAGAGCCCGACAGGGCCCAGTAGAGCCCAGTAGAGCCCGATAGAGCCCAGTAGAGCCCGACAGAGCCCGACAGAGCCCGACAGAGCCCGACAGGGCCCGACAGGGCCCAGTAGAGCCCGACAGAGCCCGACAGAGCCCGACAGGGCCCGACAGGGCCCGACAGGGCCCGACAGAGCCCGACAGGGCCCGAAAGGGCCCGACAGAGCCCAGTAGAGCCCGACAGAGCCCGACAGAGCCCGAAAGAGCCCGACAGGGCCCGACAGGGCCCAGTAGAGCCCGACAGAGCCCGACAGAGCCCGACAGAGCCCGACAGAGCCCGACAGGGCCCGAAAGGGCCCGACAGAGCCCAGTAGAGCCCGACAGAGCCCGACAGAGCCCGAAAGAGCCCGAGAGAGCCCGACAGGGCCCGAGAGGGCCCGACAGAGCCCGACAGAGCCCGACAGGGCCCAATAGAGCCCGACAGAGCCCGACAGAGCCCGACAGAGCCCGACAGGGCCCGACAGGGCCCAGTAGAGCCCGACAGAGCCCGACAGAGCCCGACAGGGCCCGACAGGGCCCGACAGGGCCCGACAGAGCCCGACAGAGCCCGACAGGGCCCAGTAGAGCCCGACAGAGCCCGACAGAGCCCAGTAGAGCCCAGTAGAGCCCGACAGAGCCCGACAGAGCCCGACAGAGCCCGACAGAAACCGACAGAGCCCGACAGAGACCAGTTGAGCCCGACAGAGCCCGACAGAGCCCGACAGAGCCCGACAGGGCCCGACAGGGCCCAGTAGAGCCCGACAGGGCCCAGTAGAGCCCGAAAGAGCCCGACAGAGCCCGACAGAGCCCAACAGAGCCCGACAGAGCCCGACAGAGCCCAGTAGAGCCCAGTAGAGCCCGACAGAGCCCGACAGAGCCCAGTAGAGCCCAGTAGAGCCCGACAGAGCCCGACAGATCCCGACAGAGCCCGACAGAACCCGACAGAGCCCGACAGAGACCAGTTGAGCCCGACAGAGCCCGACAGAGCCCGACAGAGCCCGACAGGGCCCGACAGGGCCCAGTAGAGCCCGACAGAGCCCGACAGAGCCCGACAGAGCCCGACAGAGCCCGACAGGGCCCAGTAGAGCCCGACAGAGCCCGACAGAGCCCGACAGGGCCCGACAGAGCCCGACAGAGCCCGACAGGGCCCGACAGAGCCCGACAGAGCCCAGTAGAGCCCGACAGAGCCCGACAGAGCCCGACAGAGCCCGACAGAGCCCGACAGGGCCCAGTAGAGCCCAGTAGAGCCGACAGAGCCCAGTAGAGCCCGACAGAGCCCGACAGAGCCCGACAGAGCCCGACAGGGCCCGACAGGGCCCGACAGAGCCCGACAGAGCCCGACAGGGCCCGACAGAGCCTGACAGAGCCCGACAGGGCCCAGTAGAGCCCGACAGAGCCTGACAGAGCCCGACAGAGCCCGACAGGGCCCGACAGGGCCCGACAGAGCCCAATAGAGCCCGACAGAGCCCGACAGAGCCCGACAGAGCCCGACAGGGCCCAGTAGAGCCCAGTAGAGCCCGACAGGGCCCAGTAGAGCCCGACAGAGCCTGACAGAGCCCGACAGAGCCCGACAGGGCCCGACAGGGCCCGACAGAGCCCAATAGAGCCCGACAGAGCCCGACAGAGCCCGAAAGAGCCCGACAGGGCCCGACAGGGCCCAGTAGAGCCCGACAGAGCCCGACAGAGCCCGACAGAGCCCGACAGAGCCCGACAGAGCCCAGTAGGGCCCGACAGGGCCCGACAGGGCCCAGTAGAGCCCGACAGAGCCCGACAGGGCCCGACAGAGCCCGACAGAGCCCGACAGAGCCCGACATGGCCCGACAGAGCCCGACAGGGCCCGACAGGGCCCAGTAGAGCCCGACAGAACCCGACAGAGCCCGACAGAACCCGACAGAGCCCGACAGAACCCGACAGAGCCCAGTAGAGCCCGACAGAGCCCGACAGAGCCCGACAGAGCCCGACAGGGCCCGACAGAGCCCGACAGAGCCCGACAGGGCCCAGTAGAGCCCGACAGAGCCCGACAGAGCCCGAGAGAGCCCGACAGGGCCCGACAGAGCCCGACAGGGCCCGACAGGGCCCGACAGAGCCCGACAGGGCGCGACAGAGCCCGACAGAGCCGAACAGAGCCCGACAGGGCCCGACAGAGCCCAACAGAGCCCGACAGGGCCCAGTAGAGCCCGAAAGAGCCCGACAGAGCCCGACAGAGCCCAACAGAGCCCGACAGAGCCCGACAGAGCCCAGTAGAGCCCAGTAGAGCCCGACAGAGCCCGACAGAGCCCAGTAGAGCCCAGTAGAGCCCGACAGAGCCCGACAGATCCCGACAGAGCCCGACAGAACCCGACAGAGCCCGACAGAGACCAGTTGAGCCCGACAGAGCCCGACAGAGCCCGACAGAGCCCGACAGGGCCCGACAGGGCCCAGTAGAGCCCGACAGAGCCCGACAGAGCCCGACAGAGCCCGACAGAGCCCGACAGGGCCCAGTAGAGCCCGACAGAGCCCGACAGAGCCCGACAGGGCCCGACAGAGCCCGACAGAGCCCGACAGGGCCCGACAGAGCCCGACAGAGCCCAGTAGAGCCCGACAGAGCCCGACAGAGCCCGACAGAGCCCGACAGAGCCCGACAGGGCCCAGTAGAGCCCAGTAGAGCCCGACAGAGCCCAGTAGAGCCCGACAGAGCCCGACAGAGCCCGACAGGGCCCGACAGGGCCCGACAGAGCCCGACAGAGCCCGACAGGGCCCGACAGAGCCTGACAGAGCCCGACAGGGCCCAGTAGAGCCCGACAGAGCCTGACAGAGCCCGACAGAGCCCGACAGGGCCCGACAGGGCCCGACAGAGCCCAATAGAGCCCGACAGAGCCCGACAGAGCCCGACAGAGCCCGACAGGGCCCAGTAGAGCCCAGTAGAGCCCGATAGAGCCCAGTAGAGCCCGACAGAGCCCGACAGAGCCCGACAGAGCCCGACAGGGCCCGACAGGGCCCGACAGAGCCCGACAGGGCCCGACAGGGCCCAGTAGAGCCCGACAGAGCCCGACAGAGCCCGACAGGGCCCGACAGGGCCCGACAGAGCCCGACAGAGCCCGACAGAGCCCGAAAGAGCCCGACAGGGCCCGACAGGGCCCAGTAGAGCCCGACAGAGCCCGACAGAGCCCGACAGAGCCCGACAGGGCCCGACAGAGCCCGACAGAGCCCGACAGGGCCCGACAGGGCCCGACAGGGCCCAGTAGAGCCCGACAGAGCCCGACAGAGCCCGACAGAACCCGTCAGAGCCCGACAGAGCCCGACAGAGCCCGACAGAGCCCGACAGGGCCCAGCAGAGCCCGACAGAGCCCGAGAGAGCCCGACAGAGCCCGACAGGGCCCGACAGAGCCCGACAGAGCCCGACAGAGCCCAGTAGGGCCCGACAGGGCCCGACAGGGCCCAGTAGAGCCCGACAGAGCCCGACAGGGCCCGACAGAGCCCGACAGAGCCCGACAGAGCCCGACATGGCCCGACAGAGCCCGACAGGGCCCGACAGGGCCCAGTAGAGCCCGACAGAGCCCGACAGAGCCCGACAGAACCCGACAGAGCCCGACAGAACCCGACAGAGCCCAGTAGAGCCCGACAGAGCCCGACAGAGCCCGACAGGGCCCGACAGAGCCCGACAGAGCCCGACAGGGCCCAGTAGAGCACGACAGAGCCCGACAGAGCCCGACAGGGCCCGACAGAGCCCGACAGAGCCCGACAGGGCCCGACAGGGCCCAGTAGAGCCCGACAGAGCCCGACAGGGCCCGACAGAGCCCGACAGAGCCCGACAGAGCCCGACAGAGCCCGACAGGGCCCAGTAGAGCCCGACAGAGCCCGACAGAGCCCGACAGAGCCCGACAGAGCCCGACAGGGCCCGACAGGGCCCGACAGGGCCCAGTAGAGCCCGACAGAGCCCGACAGAGCCCGACAGGGCCCGACAGGGCCCGACAGAGCCCGACAGAGCCCGACAGGGCCCGACAGGGCCCGACAGAGCCCAGTAGAGCCCGACAGAGCCCGACAGAGCCCGACAGAGCCCGACAGAACCCGACAGAGGCCGACAGAGCCCAGTAGAGCCCGACAGAGCCCGACAGAGCCCGACAGAGCCCGACAGGGCCCGACAGGGCCCGACAGGGCCCAGTAGAGCCCGACAGAGCCCGACAGAGCCCGACAGAGCCCGAGAGGGCCCGACAGGGCCCAGTAGAGCCCGACGGAGCCCGACAGAGCCCGACAGAGCCCGACAGAACCCGACAGGGCCCGACAGAGCCCGACAGGGCCCGACAGGGCCCGACAGGGCCCGACAGAGCCCGACAGAGCCCGACAGGGCCCAGTAGAGCCCGACAGAGCCCGACAGAGCCCAGTAGAGCCCGACAGAGCCCGACAGAGCCCGACAGAGCCCGACAGAACCCGACAGAGCCCGACAGAGACCAGTTGAGCCCGACAGAGCCCGACAGAGCCCGACAGAGCCCGACAGGGCCCGACAGGGCCCAGTAGAGCCCGACAGAGCCCGACAGAGCCCGACAGAGCCCGACAGGGCCCGACAGAGCCCGACAGAGCCCGACAGGGCCCGACAGGGCCCAGTAGAGCCCGACAGAGCCCGACAGAGCCCGACAGAGACCGACAGAGCCCGACAGAGCCCGACAGAGCCCGACAGGGCCCGACAGGGCCCGACAGAGCCCGACAGAGCCCGACAGGGCCCGACAGAGCCTGACAGAGCCCGACAGGGCCCAGTAGAGCCCGACAGAGCCTGACAGAGCCCGACAGAGCCCGACAGGGCCCGACAGGGCCCGACAGAGCCCAATAGAGCCCGACAGAGCCCGACAGAGCCCGACAGAGCCCGACAGAGCCCGACAGGGCCCAGTAGAGCCCAGTAGAGCCCGATAGAGCCCAGTAGAGCCCGACAGAGCCCGACAGAGCCCGACAGAGCCCGACAGGGCCCGACAGGGCCCAGTAGAGCCCGACAGAGCCCGACAGAGCCCGACAGGGCCCGACAGGGCCCGACAGGGCCCGAAAGGGCCCGACAGAGCCCAGTAGAGCCCGACAGAGCCCGACAGAGCCCGAAAGAGCCCGACAGGGCCCGACAGGGCCCAGTAGAGCCCGACAGAGCCCGACAGAGCCCGACAGAGCCCGACAGAGCCCGACAGGGCCCGAAAGGGCCCGACAGAGCCCAGTAGAGCCCGACAGAGCCCGACAGAGCCCGAAAGAGCCCGACAGAGCCCGACAGGGCCCGAGAGGGCCCGACAGAGCCCGACAGAGCCCGACAGGGCCCAATAGAGCCCGACAGAGCCCGACAGAGCCCGACAGAGCCCGACAGGGCCCGACAGGGCCCAGTAGAGCCCGACAGAGCCCGACAGAGCCCGACAGGGCCCGACAGGGCCCGACAGGGCCCGACAGAGCCCGACAGAGCCCGACAGGGCCCAGTAGAGCCCGACAGAGACCGACAGAGCCCAGTAGAGCCCAGTAGAGCCCGACAGAGCCCGACAGAGCCCGACAGAGCCCGACAGAAACCGACAGAGCCCGACAGAGACCAGTTGAGCCCGACAGAGCCCGACAGAGCCCGACAGAGCCCGACAGGGCCCGACAGGGCCCAGTAGAGCCCGACAGGGCCCAGTAGAGCCCGAAAGAGCCCGACAGAGCCCGACAGAGCCCAACAGAGCCCGACAGAGCCCGACAGAGCCCAGTAGAGCCCAGTAGAGCCCGACAGAGCCCGACAGAGCCCAGTAGAGCCCAGTAGAGCCCGACAGAGCCCGACAGATCCCGACAGAGCCCGACAGAACCCGACAGAGCCCGACAGAGACCAGTTGAGCCCGACAGAGCCCGACAGAGCCCGACAGAGCCCGACAGGGCCCGACAGGGCCCAGTAGAGCCCGACAGAGCCCGACAGAGCCCGACAGAGCCCGACAGAGCCCGACAGGGCCCAGTAGAGCCCGACAGAGCCCGACAGAGCCCGACAGGGCCCGACAGAGCCCGACAGAGCCCGACAGGGCCCGACAGAGCCCGACAGAGCCCAGTAGAGCCCGACAGAGCCCGACAGAGCCCGACAGAGCCCGACAGGGCCCAGTAGAGCCCAGTAGAGCCGACAGAGCCCAGTAGAGCCCGACAGAGCCCGACAGAGCCCGACAGAGCCCGACAGGGCCCGACAGGGCCCGACAGAGCCCGACAGAGCCCGACAGGGCCCGACAGAGCCTGACAGAGCCCGACAGGGCCCAGTAGAGACCGACAGAGCCTGACAGAGCCCGACAGAGCCCGACAGGGCCCGACAGGGCCCGACAGAGCCCAATAGAGCCCGACAGAGCCCGACAGAGCCCGACAGAGCCCGACAGAGCCCGACAGGGCCCAGTAGAGCCCAGTAGAGCCCGATAGAGCCCAGTAGAGCCCGACAGAGCCCGACAGAGCCCGAAAGAGCCCGACAGGGCCCGACAGGGCCCAGTAGAGCCCGACAGAGCCCGACAGAGCCCGACAGAGCCCGACAGAGCCCAGTAGGGCCCGACAGGGCCCGACAGGGCCCAGTAGAGCCCGACAGAGCCCGACAGGGCCCGACAGAGCCCGACAGAGCCCGACAGAGCCCGACATGGCCCGACAGAGCCCGACAGGGCCCGACAGGGCCCAGTAGAGCCCGACAGAACCCGACAGAGCCCGACAGAACCCGACAGAGCCCGACAGAACCCGACAGAGCCCAGTAGAGCCCGACAGAGCCCGACAGAGCCCGACAGAGCCCGACAGGGCCCGACAGAGCCCGACAGAGCCCGACAGGGCCCAGTAGAGCCCGACAGAGCCCGACAGAGCCCGAGAGAGCCCGACAGGGCCCGACAGAGCCCGACAGGGCCCGACAGGGCCCGACAGAGCCCGACAGGGCGCGACAGAGCCCGACAGAGCCGAACAGAGCCCGACAGGGCCCGACAGAGCCCAACAGAGCCCGACAGGGCCCAGTAGAGCCCGACAGAACCCGACAGAGCCCGACAGGGCCCGACAGAGCCCGACAGAGCCAAGTAGAGCCCGACAGAGCCCGACAGAGCCCGACAGAGCCCGACAGAACCCGACAGAGCCCAGTAGAGCCCGACAGAGCCCGACAGAGCCCGACAGGGCCCGACAGGGCCCGACAGGGCCCGACAGAGCCCGACAGAGCCCGACAGAGGCCGACAGAGCCCGACAGAGCCCGACAGGGCCCGACAGGGCCCGACAGAGCCCAGTAGAGCCCGACAGAGCCCGACAGAGCCCGACAGAGCCCGACAGGGCCCGACAGGGCCCGACAGAGCCCGACAGAGCCCAGTAGAGCCCAGTAGAGCCCGACAGAGCCCGATAGAGCCCGACAGGGCCCGACAGAGCCCGACAGGGCCCGACAGGGCCCGACAGAGCCCGACAGAGCCCAGTAGAGCCCAGTAGAGCCCGACAGAGCCCGACAGAGCCCAGTAGAGCCCAGTAGAGCCCAGTAGAGCCCGACAGAGCCCGACAGAGCCCGACAGGGCCCGACAGAGCCCAGTAGAGCCCAGTAGAGCCCGACAGAGCCCGACACAGCCCGACAGAGCCCGACAGAGCCCAGTAGAGCCCAGTAGAGCCCGACAGAGCCCGACAGAGCCCGACAGGGCCCGACAGGGCCCGACAGGGCCCAGTTTAGCCCAGTAGAGCCCGACAGAGCCCGACAGAGCCCAGTAGAGCCCGACAGGGCCCGACAGAGCCCGACAGAGCCCGACAGGGCCCGACAGGGCCCGACAGGGCCCGACAGAGCCCTGTTTAGCCCAGTAGAGCCCGACAGAGCCCGACAGAGCCCGACAGGGCCCGACAGGGCCCGACAGAGCCCGACAGAGCCCGACAGGGCCCGACAGAGCCCGACAGAGCCCGACAGGGCCCGACAGAGCCCAGTAGAGCCCGACAGAGCCCGACAGGGCCCGACAGGGCCCGACAGAGCCCGACAGAGCCCGACAGAGCCCGACAGGGCCCGACAGGGCCCGACAGAGCCCGACAGGGCCCAATAGAGCCCGACAGAGCCCGACAGAGCCCGACAGAGCCCGACAGGGCCCGACAGGGCCCAGTAGAGCCCGACAGAGCCCGACAGAGCCCGACAGGGCCCGACAGGGCCCGACAGGGCCCGACAGAGCCCGACAGAGCCCGACAGGGCCCAGTAGAGCCCGACAGAGCCCGACAGAGCCCAGTAGAGCCAAGTAGAGCCCGACAGAGCCCGACAGAGCCCGACAGAAACCGACAGAGCCCGACAGAGACCAGTTGAGCCCGACAGAGCCCGACAGAGCCCGACAGAGCCCGACAGGGCCCGACAGGGCCCAGTAGAGCCCGACAGAGCCCGACAGAGCCCGACAGAACCCGACAGAGCCCGACAGGGCCCAGTAGAGCCCGACAGAGCCCGACAGAGCCCGACAGGCCCGACAGAGCCCGACAGAGCCCGACAGGGC
Organism: Caloenas nicobarica; assembly: GCF_036013445.1. Classification (NCBI taxonomy): domain Eukaryota; kingdom Metazoa; phylum Chordata; class Aves; order Columbiformes; family Columbidae; genus Caloenas; species Caloenas nicobarica. The sequence goes on along the minus strand of NW_027017276.1, from coordinate 60,532 downwards.
CCGACAGGGCCCGACAGAGCCCGACAGAGCCCGACGGAGCCCGACAGAGCCCGACATGGCCCAGTAGAGCCCAGTAGAGCCCGACAGAGCCCAGTAGAGCCCGACAGAGCCCGACAGAGCCCGACAGAGCCCGACAGGGCCCGACAGGGCCCGACAGAGCCCGACAGAGCCCGACAGGGCCCGACAGAGCCTGACAGAGCCCGACAGGGCCCAGTAGAGCCCGACAGAGCCTGACAGAGCCCGACAGAGCCCGACAGAGCCCGACAGGGCCCGACAGGGCCCGACAGAGCCCGACAGGGCCCGAAAGGGCCCGACAGAGCCCAGTAGAGCCCGACAGAGCCCGACAGAGCCCGACAGAGCCCGACAGGGCCCGACAGGGCCCAGTAGAGCCCGACAGAGCCCGACAGAGCCCGACAGAGCCCGACAGGGCCCGACAGAGCCCGACAGAGCCCGACAGGGCCCGACAGGGCCCAGTAGAGCCCGACAGAGCCCGACAGAGCCCGACAGAACCCGTCAGAGCCCGACAGAGCCCGACAGAGCCCGACAGAGCCCGACAGGGCCCAGTAGAGCCCGACAGAGCCCGACAGAGCCCGACAGAGACCGACAGGGTCCGACAGAGCCCGACAGAGCCCGACAGAGCCCAGTAGGGCCCGACAGGGCCCGACAGGGCCCAGTAGAGCCCGACAGAGCCCGACAGGGCCCGACAGAGCCCGACAGAGCCCGACAGAGCCCGACATGGCCCGACAGAGCCCGACAGGGCCCGACAGGGCCCAGTAGAGCCCGACAGAGCCCGACAGAGCCCGACAGAACCCGACAGAGCCCGACAGAACCCGACAGAGCCCAGTAGAGCCCGACAGAGCCCGACAGAGCCCGACAGGGCCCGACAGAGCCCGACAGAGCCCGACAGGGCCCAGTAGAGCCCGACAGAGCCCGACAGAGCCCGACAGAGCCCGAGAGAGCCCGACAGGGCCCGACAGAGCCCGACAGGGCCCGACAGGGCCCGACAGAGCCCGACAGGGCGCGACAGAGCCCGACAGAGCCCGACAGAGCCCGACAGGGCCCGACAGAGCCCGACAGAGCCCGACAGGGCCCAGTAGAGCCCGAAAGAGCCCGACAGAGCCCGACAGAGCCCAACAGAGCCCGACAGAGCCCGACAGAGCCCAGTAGAGCCCAGTAGAGCCCGACAGAGCCCGACAGAGCCCAGTAGAGCCCAGTAGAGCCCGACAGAGCCCGACAGATCCCGACAGAGCCCGACAGAACCCGACAGAGCCCGACAGAGACCAGTTGAGCCCGACAGAGCCCGACAGAGCCCGACAGAGCCCGACAGGGCCCGACAGGGCCCAGTAGAGCCCGACAGAGCCCGACAGAGCCCGACAGAGCCCGACAGAGCCCGACAGGGCCCAGTAGAGCCCGACAGAGCCCGGCAGAGCCCGACAGGGCCCGACAGAGCCCGACAGAGCCCGACAGGGCCCGACAGAGCCCGACAGAGCCCAGTAGAGCCCGACAGAGCCCGACAGAGCCCGACAGAGCCCGACAGAGCCCGACAGGGCCCAGTAGAGCCCAGTAGAGCCCGACAGAGCCCAGTAGAGCCCGACAGAGCCCGACAGAGCCCGACAGAGCCCGACAGGGCCCGACAGGGCCCGACAGAGCCCGACAGAGCCCGACAGGGCCCGACAGAGCCTGACAGAGCCCGACAGGGCCCAGTAGAGCCCGACAGAGCCTGACAGAGCCCGACAGAGCCCGACAGGGCCCGACAGGGCCCGACAGAGCCCAATAGAGCCCGACAGAGCCCGACAGAGCCCGACAGAGCCCGACAGAGCCCGACAGGGCCCAGTAGAGCCCAGTAGAGCCCGATAGAGCCCAGTAGAGCCCGACAGAGCCCGACAGAGCCCGACAGAGCCCGACAGGGCCCGACAGGGCCCAGTAGAGCCCGACAGAGCCCGACAGAGCCCGACAGGGCCCGACAGGGCCCGACAGGGCCCGACAGAGCCCGACAGGGCCCGAAAGGGCCCGACAGAGCCCAGTAGAGCCCGACAGAGCCCGACAGAGCCCGAAAGAGCCCGACAGGGCCCGACAGGGCCCAGTAGAGCCCGACAGAGCCCGACAGAGCCCGACAGAGCCCGACAGAGCCCGACAGGGCCCGAAAGGGCCCGACAGAGCCCAGTAGAGCCCGACAGAGCCCGACAGAGCCCGAAAGAGCCCGACAGAGCCCGACAGGGCCCGACAGGGCCCGACAGAGCCCGACAGAGCCCGACAGGGCCCAATAGAGCCCGACAGAGCCCGACAGAGCCCGACAGAGCCCGACAGGGCCCGACAGGGCCCAGTAGAGCCCGACAGAGCCCGACAGAGCCCGACAGGGCCCGACAGGGCCCGACAGGGCCCGACAGAGCCCGACAGAGCCCGAAAGGGCCCGACAGAGCCCAGTAGAGCCCGACAGAGCCCGACAGAGCCCGACAGAGCCCGACAGGGCCCGACAGAGCCCGACAGGGCCCGACAGAGCCCGACAGAGCCCGACAGGGCCCGACAGGGCCCAGTAGAGCCCGACAGAGCCCGACAGAGCCCGACAGAACCCGTCAGAGCCCGACAGAGCCCGACAGAGCCCGACAGAGCCCGACAGGGCCCAGTAGAGCCCGACAGAGCCCGACAGAGCCCGACAGAGACCGACAGGGTCCGACAGAGCCCGACAGAGCCCGACAGAGCCCAGTAGGGCCCGACAGGGCCCGACAGGGCCCAGTAGAGCCCGACAGAGCCCGACAGGGCCCGACAGAGCCCGACAGAGCCCGACAGAGCCCGACATGGCCCGACAGAGCCCGACAGGGCCCGACAGGGCCCAGTAGAGCCCGACAGAGCCCGACAGAGCCCGACAGAACCCGACAGAGCCCGACAGAACCCGACAGAGCCCAGTAGAGCCCGACAGAGCCCGACAGAGCCCGACAGGGCCCGACAGAGCCCGACAGAGCCCGACAGGGCCCAGTAGAGCCCGACAGAGCCCGACAGAGCCCGACAGAGCCCGAGAGAGCCCGACAGGGCCCGACAGAGCCCGACAGGGCCCGACAGGGCCCGACAGAGCCCGACAGGGCGCGACAGAGCCCGACAGAGCCCGACAGAGCCCGACAGGGCCCGACAGAGCCCGACAGAGCCCGACAGGGCCCAGTAGAGCCCGAAAGAGCCCGACAGAGCCCGACAGAGCCCAACAGAGCCCGACAGAGCCCGACAGAGCCCAGTAGAGCCCAGTAGAGCCCGACAGAGCCCGACAGAGCCCAGTAGAGCCCAGTAGAGCCCGACAGAGCCCGACAGATCCCGACAGAGCCCGACAGAACCCGACAGAGCCCGACAGAGACCAGTTGAGCCCGACAGAGCCCGACAGAGCCCGACAGAGCCCGACAGGGCCCGACAGGGCCCAGTAGAGCCCGACAGAGCCCGACAGAGCCCGACAGAGCCCGACAGAGCCCGACAGGGCCCAGTAGAGCCCGACAGAGCCCGGCAGAGCCCGACAGGGCCCGACAGAGCCCGACAGAGCCCGACAGGGCCCGACAGAGCCCGACAGAGCCCAGTAGAGCCCGACAGAGCCCGACAGAGCCCGACAGAGCCCGACAGAGCCCGACAGGGCCCAGTAGAGCCCAGTAGAGCCCGACAGAGCCCAGTAGAGCCCGACAGAGCCCGACAGAGCCCGACAGAGCCCGACAGGGCCCGAAAGGGCCCGACAGAGCCCGACAGAGCCCGACAGGGCCCGACAGAGCCTGACAGAGCCCGACAGGGCCCAGTAGAGCCCGACAGAGCCTGACAGAGCCCGACAGAGCCTGACAGGGCCCGACAGGGCCCGACAGAGCCCAATAGAGCCCGACAGAGCCCGACAGAGCCCGACAGAGCCCGACAGGGCCCAGTAGAGCCCAGTAGAGCCCGATAGAGCCCAGTAGAGCCCGACAGAGCCCGACAGAGCCCGACAGAGCCCGACAGGGCCCGACAGGGCCCAGTAGAGCCCGACAGAGCCCGACAGAGCCCGACAGGGCCCGACAGGGCCCGACAGGGCCCGACAGAGCCCGACAGGGCCCGAAAGGGCCCGACAGAGCCCAGTAGAGCCCGACAGAGCCCGACAGAGCCCGAAAGAGCCCGACAGGGCCCGACAGGGCCCAGTAGAGCCCGACAGAGCCCGACAGAGCCCGACAGAGCCCGACAGAGCCCGACAGGGCCCGAAAGGGCCCGACAGAGCCCAGTAGAGCCCGACAGAGCCCGACAGAGCCCGAAAGAGCCCGACAGAGCCCGACAGGGCCCGAGAGGGCCCGACAGAGCCCGACAGAGCCCGACAGGGCCCAATAGAGCCCGACAGAGCCCGACAGAGCCCGACAGAGCCCGACAGGGCCCGACAGGGCCCAGTAGAGCCCGACAGAGCCCGACAGAGCCCGACAGGGCCCGACAGGGCCCGACAGGGCCCGACAGAGCCCGACAGAGCCCGACAGGGCCCAGTAGAGCCCGACAGAGCCCGACAGAGCCCAGTAGAGCCCAGTAGAGCCCGACAGAGCCCGACAGAGCCCGACAGAGCCCGACAGAAACCGACAGAGCCCGACAGAGACCAGTTGAGCCCGACAGAGCCCGACAGAGCCCGACAGAGCCCGACAGGGCCCGACAGGGCCCAGTAGAGCCCGACAGGGCCCAGTAGAGCCCGAAAGAGCCCGACAGAGCCCGACAGAGCCCAACAGAGCCCGACAGAGCCCGACAGAGCCCAGTAGAGCCCAGTAGAGCCCGACAGAGCCCGACAGAGCCCAGTAGAGCCCAGTAGAGCCCGACAGAGCCCGACAGATCCCGACAGAGCCCGACAGAACCCGACAGAGCCCGACAGAGACCAGTTGAGCCCGACAGAGCCCGACAGAGCCCGACAGAGCCCGACAGGGCCCGACAGGGCCCAGTAGAGCCCGACAGAGCCCGACAGAGCCCGACAGAGCCCGACAGAGCCCGACAGGGCCCAGTAGAGCCCGACAGAGCCCGACAGAGCCCGACAGGGCCCGACAGAGCCCGACAGAGCCCGACAGGGCCCGACAGAGCCCGACAGAGCCCAGTAGAGCCCGACAGAGCCCGACAGAGCCCGATAGAGCCCGACAGAGCCCGACAGGGCCCAGTAGAGCCCAGTAGAGCCGACAGAGCCCAGTAGAGCCCGACAGAGCCCGACAGAGCCCGACAGAGCCCGACAGGGCCCGACAGGGCCCGACAGAGCCCGACAGAGCCCGACAGGGCCCGACAGAGCCTGACAGAGCCCGACAGGGCCCAGTAGAGCCCGACAGAGCCTGACAGAGCCCGACAGAGCCCGACAGGGCCCGACAGGGCCCGACAGAGCCCAATAGAGCCCGACAGAGCCCGACAGAGCCCGACAGAGCCCGACAGAGCCCGACAGGGCCCAGTAGAGCCCAGTAGAGCCCGACAGGGCCCAGTAGAGCCCGACAGAGCCTGACAGAGCCCGACAGAGCCCGACAGGGCCCGACAGGGCCCGACAGAGACCAATAGAGCCCGACAGAGCCCGACAGAGCCCGAAAGAGCCCGACAGGGCCCGACAGGGCCCAGTAGAGCCCGACAGAGCCCGACAGAGCCCGACAGAGCCCGACAGAGCCCGACAGAGCCCAGTAGGGCCCGACAGGGCCCGACAGGGCCCAGTAGAGCCCGACAGAGCCCGACAGGGCCCGACAGAGCCCGACAGAGCCCGACAGAGCCCGACATGGCCCGACAGAGCCCGACAGGGCCCGACAGGGCCCAGTAGAGCCCGACAGAACCCGACAGAGCCCGACAGAACCCGACAGAGCCCGACAGAACCCGACAGAGCCCAGTAGAGCCCGACAGAGCCCGACAGAGCCCGACAGAGCCCGACAGGGCCCGACAGAGCCCGACAGAGCCCGACAGGGCCCAGTAGAGCCCGACAGAGCCCGACAGAGCCCGAGAGAGCCCGACAGGGCCCGACAGAGCCCGACAGGGCCCGACAGGGCCCGACAGAGCCCGACAGGGCGCGACAGAGCCCGACAGAGCCGAACAGAGCCCGACAGGGCCCGACAGAGCCCAACAGAGCCCGACAGGGCCCAGTAGAGCCCGAAAGAGCCCGACAGAGCCCGACAGAGCCCAACAGAGCCCGACAGAGCCCGACAGAGCCCAGTAGAGCCCAGTAGAGCCCGACAGAGCCCGACAGAGCCCAGTAGAGCCCAGTAGAGCCCGACAGAGCCCGACAGATCCCGACAGAGCCCGACAGAACCCGACAGAGCCCGACAGAGACCAGTTGAGCCCGACAGAGCCCGACAGAGCCCGACAGAGCCCGACAGGGCCCGACAGGGCCCAGTAGAGCCCGACAGAGCCCGACAGAGCCCGACAGAGCCCGACAGAGCCCGACAGGGCCCAGTAGAGCCCGACAGAGCCCGACAGAGCCCGACAGGGCCCGACAGAGCCCGACAGAGCCCGACAGGGCCCGACAGAGCCCGACAGAGCCCAGTAGAGCCTGACAGAGCCCGACAGAGCCCGACAGAGCCCGACAGAGCCCGACAGGGCCCAGTAGAGCCCAGTAGAGCCCGACAGAGCCCAGTAGAGCCCGACAGAGCCCGACAGAGCCCGACAGAGCCCGACAGGGCCCGACAGGGCCCGACAGAGCCCGACAGAGCCCGACAGGGCCCGACAGAGCCTGACAGAGCCCGACAGGGCCCAGTAGAGCCCGACAGAGCCTGACAGAGCCCGACAGAGCCCGACAGGGCCCGACAGGGCCCGACAGAGCCCAATAGAGCCCGACAGAGCCCGACAGAGCCCGACAGAGCCCGACAGGGCCCAGTAGAGCCCAGTAGAGCCCGATAGAGCCCAGTAGAGCCCGACAGAGCCCGACAGAGCCCGACAGGGCCCGACAGGGCCCGACAGAGCCCGACAGGGCCCGACAGGGCCCAGTAGAGCCCGACAGAGCCCGACAGAGCCCGACAGGGCCCGACAGGGCCCGACAGAGCCCGACAGAGCCCGACAGAGCCTGAAAGAGCCCGACAGGGCCCGACAGGGCCCAGTAGAGCCCGACAGAGCCCGACAGAGCCCGACAGAGCCCGACAGGGCCCAGTAGAGCCCGACAGAGCCCGACAGAGCCCGACAGAACCCGTCAGAGCCCGACAGAGCCCGACAGAGCCCGACAGAGCCCGACAGGGCCCAGCAGAGCCCGACAGAGCCCGAGAGAGCCCGACAGAGCCCGACAGGGCCCGACAGAGCCCAACAGAGCCCGACAGAGCCCAGTAGGGCCCGACAGGGCCCGACAGGGCCCAGTAGAGCCCGACAGAGCCCGACAGGGCCCGACAGAGCCCGACAGAGCCCGACAGAGCCCGACATGGCCCGACAGAGCCCGACAGGGCCCGACAGGGCCCAGTAGAGCCCTACAGAGCCCGACAGAGCCCGACAGAACCCGACAGAGCCCGACAGAACCCGACAGAGCCCAGTAGAGCCCGACAGAGCCCGACAGAGCCCGACAGGGCCCGACAGAGCCCGACAGAGCCCGACAGGGCCCAGTAGAGCACGACAGAGCCCGACAGAGCCCGACAGGGCCCGACAGAGCCCGACAGAGCCCGACAGGGCCCGACAGGGCCCAGTAGAGCCCGACAGAGCCCGACAGGGCCCGACAGAGCCCGACAGAGCCCGACAGAGCCCGACAGAGCCCGACAGGGCCCAGTAGACCCCGACAGAGCCCGACAGAGACCGACAGAGCCCGACAGAGCCCGACAGAGCCCGACAGGGCCCGACAGGGCCCGACAGGGCCCAGTAGAGCCCGACAGAGCCCGACAGAGCCCGACAGGGCCCGACAGGGCCCGACAGAGCCCGACAGAGCCCGACAGGGCCCGACAGGGCCCGACAGAGCCCAGTAGAGCCCGACAGAGCCCGACAGAGCCCGACAGAGCCCGACAGAACCCGACAGAGGCCGACAGAGCCCAGTAGAGCCCGACAGAGCCCGACAGAGCCCGACAGAGCCCGACAGGGCCCGACAGGGCCCGACAGGGCCCAGTAGAGCCCGACAGAGCCCGACAGAGCCCGACAGAGCCCGAGAGGGCCCGACAGGGCCCAGTAGAGCCCGACGGAGCCCGACAGAGCCCGACAGAGCCCGACAGAACCCGACAGGGCCCGACAGAGCCCGACAGGGCCCGACAGGGCCTGACAGGGCCCGACAGAGCCCGACAGAGCCCGACAGGGCCCAGTAGAGCCCGACAGAGCCCGACAGAGCCCAGTAGAGCCCGACAGAGCCCGACAGAGCCCGACAGAGCCCGACAGAACCCGACAGAGCCCGACAGAGACCAGTTGAGCCCGACAGAGCCCGACAGAGCCCGACAGAGCCCGACAGGGCCCGACAGGGCCCAGTAGAGCCCGACAGAGCCCGACAGAGCCCGACAGAGCCCGACAGGGCCCGACAGAGCCCGACAGAGCCCGACAGGGCCCGACAGGGCCCAGTAGAGCCCGACAGAGCCCGACAGAGCCCGACAGAGACCGACAGAGCCCGACAGAGCCCGACAGAGCCCGACAGGGCCCGACAGGGCCCGACAGAGCCCGACAGGGCCCGACAGAGCCTGACAGAGCCCGACAGGGCCCAGTAGAGCCCGACAGAGCCTGACAGAGCCCGACAGAGCCCGACAGGGCCCGACAGGGCCCGACAGAGCCCAATAGAGCCCGACAGAGCCCGACAGAGCCCGACAGAGCCCGACAGAGCCCGACAGGGCCCAGTAGAGCCCAGTAGAGCCCGATAGAGCCCAGTAGAGCCCGACAGAGCCCGACAGAGCCCGACAGAGCCCGACAGGGCCCGACAGGGCCCAGTAGAGCCCGACAGAGCCCGACAGAGCCCGACAGGGCCCGAAAGGGCCCGACAGAGCCCAGTAGAGCCCGACAGAGCCCGACAGAGCCCGAAAGAGCCCGACAGGGCCCGACAGGGCCCAGTAGAGCCCGACAGAGCCCGACAGAGCCCGACAGAGCCCGACAGAGCCCGACAGGGCCCGAAAGGGCCCGACAGAGCCCAGTAGAGCCCGACAGAGCCCGACAGAGCCCGAAAGAGCCCGACAGAGCCCGACAGGGCCCGAGAGGGCCCGACAGAGCCCGACAGAGCCCGACAGGGCCCAATAGAGCCCGACAGAGCCCGACAGAGCCCGACAGAGCCCGACAGGGCCCGACAGGGCCCAGTAGAGCCCGACAGAGCCCGACAGAGCCCGACAGGGCCCGACAGGGCCCGACAGGGCCCGACAGAGCCCGACAGAGCCCGACAGGGCCCAGTAGAGCCCGACAGAGCCCGACAGAGCCCAGTAGAGCCCAGTAGAGCCCGACAGAGCCCGACAGAGCCCGACAGAGCCCGACAGAAACCGACAGAGCCCGACAGAGACCAGTTGAGCCCGACAGAGCCCGACAGAGCCCGACAGAGCCCGACAGGGCCCGACAGGGCCCAGTAGAGCCCGACAGGGCCCAGTAGAGCCCGAAAGAGCCCGACAGAGCCCGACAGAGCCCAACAGAGCCCGACAGAGCCCGACAGAGCCCAGTAGAGCCCAGTAGAGCCCGACAGAGCCCGACAGAGCCCAGTAGAGCCCAGTAGAGCCCGACAGAGCCCGACAGATCCCGACAGAGCCCGACAGAACCCGACAGAGCCCGACAGAGACCAGTTGAGCCCGACAGAGCCCGACAGAGCCCGACAGAGCCCGACAGGGCCCGACAGGGCCCAGTAGAGCCCGACAGAGCCCGACAGAGCCCGACAGAGCCCGACAGGGCCCAGTAGAGCCCGACAGAGCCCGACAGAGCCCGACAGGGCCCGACAGAGCCCGACAGAGCCCGACAGGGCCCGACAGAGCCCGACAGAGCCCAGTAGAGCCCGACAGAGCCCGACAGAGCCCGACAGAGCCCGACAGAGCCCGACAGGGCCCAGTAGAGCCCAGTAGAGCCGACAGAGCCCAGTAGAGCCCGACAGAGCCCGACAGAGCCCGACAGAGCCCGACAGGGCCCGACAGGGCCCGACAGAGCCCGACAGAGCCCGACAGGGCCCGACAGAGCCTGACAGAGCCCGACAGGGCCCAGTAGAGACCGACAGAGCCTGACAGAGCCCGACAGAGCCCGACAGGGCCCGACAGGGCCCGACAGAGCCCAATAGAGCCCGACAGAGCCCGACAGAGCCCGACAGAGCCCGACAGAGCCCGACAGGGCCCAGTAGAGCCCAGTAGAGCCCGATAGAGCCCAGTAGAGCCCGACAGAGCCCGACAGAGCCCGAAAGAGCCCGACAGGGCCCGACAGGGCCCAGTAGAGCCCGACAGAGCCCGACAGGGCCCAGTAGAGCCCGACAGAACCCGACAGAGCCCGACAGAACACGACAGAGCCCGACAGAACCCGACAGAGCCCAGTAGAGCCCGACAGAGCCCGACAGAGCCCGACAGAGCCCGACAGGGCCCGACAGAGCCCGACAGAGCCCGACAGGGCCCAGTAGAGCCCGACAGAGCCCGACAGAGCCCGAGAGAGCCCGACAGGGCCCGACAGAGCCCGACAGGGCCCGACAGGGCCCGACAGAGCCCGACAGGGCGCGACAGAGCCCGACAGAGCCGAACAGAGCCCGACAGGGCCCGACAGAGCCCAACAGAGCCCGACAGGGCCCAGTAGAGCCCGAAAGAGCCCGACAGAGCCCGACAGAGCCCAACAGAGCCCGACAGAGCCCGACAGAGCCCAGTAGAGCCCAGTAGAGCCCGACAGAGCCCGACAGAGCCCAGTAGAGCCCAGTAGAGCCCGACAGAGCCCGACAGATCCCGACAGAGCCCGACAGAACCCGACAGAGCCCGACAGAGACCAGTTGAGCCCGACAGAGCCCGACAGAGCCCGACAGAGCCCGACAGGGCCCGACAGGGCCCAGTAGAGCCCGACAGAGCCCGACAGAGCCCGACAGAGCCCGACAGGGCCCAGTAGAGCCCGACAGAGCCCGACAGAGCCCGACAGGGCCCGACAGAGCCCGACAGAGCCCGACAGGGCCCGACAGAGCCCGACAGAGCCCAGTAGAGCCCGACAGAGCCCGACAGAGCCCGACAGAGCCCGACAGAGCCCGACAGGGCCCAGTAGAGCCCAGTAGAGCCCGACAGAGCCCAGTAGAGCCCGACAGAGCCCGACAGAGCCCGACAGAGCCCGACAGGGCCCGACAGGGCCCGACAGAGCCCGACAGAGCCCGACAGGGCCCGACAGAGCCTGACAGAGCCCGACAGGGCCCAGTAGAGCCCGACAGAGCCTGACAGAGCCCGACAGAGCCCGACAGGGCCCGACAGAGCCCAATAGAGCCCGACAGAGCCCGACAGAGCCCGACAGAGCCCGACAGGGCCCAGTAGAGCCCAGTAGAGCCCGATAGAGCCCAGTAGAGCCCGACAGAGCCCGACAGAGCCCGACAGAGCCCGACAGGGCCCGACAGGGCCCGACAGAGCCCGACAGGGCCCGACAGGGCCCAGTAGAGCCCGACAGAGCCCGACAGAGCCCGACAGGGCCCGACAGGGCCCGACAGAGCCCGACAGAGCCCGACAGAGCCCGAAAGAGCCCGACAGGGCCCGACAGGGCCCAGTAGAGCCCGACAGAGCCCGACAGAGCCCGACAGAGCCCGACAGGGCCCGACAGAGCCCGACAGAGCCCGACAGGGCCCGACAGGGCCCGTCAGGGCCCAGTAGAGCCCGACAGAGCCCGACAGAGCCCGACAGAACCCGTCAGAGCCCGACAGAGCCCGACAGAGCCCGACAGGGCCCAGCAGAGCCCGACAGAGCCCGAGAGAGCCCGACAGAGCCCGACAGGGCCCGACAGAGCCCGACAGAGCCCGACAGAGCCCAGTAGGGCCCGACAGGGCCCGACAGGGCCCAGTAGAGCCCGACAGAGCCCGACAGGGCCCGACAGAGCCCGACAGAGCCCGACAGAGCCCGACATGGCCCGACAGAGCCCGACAGGGCCCGACAGGGCCCAGTAGAGCCCGACAGAGCCCGACAGAGCCCGACAGAACCCGACAGAGCCCGACAGAACCCGACAGAGCCCAGTAGAGCCCGACAGAGCCCGACAGAGCCCGACAGGGCCCGACAGAGCCCGACAGAGCCCGACAGGGCCCAGTAGAGCACGACAGAGCCCGACAGAGCCCGACAGGGCCCGACAGAGCCCGACAGAGCCCGACAGGGCCCGACAGGGCCCAGTAGAGCCCGACAGAGCCCGACAGGGCCCGACAGAGCCCGACAGAGCCCGACAGAGCCCGACAGAGCCCGACAGGGCCCAGTAGAGCCCGACAGAGCCCGACAGAGCCCGACAGAGCCCGACAGAGCCCGACAGGGCCCGACAGGGCCCGACAGGGCCCAGTAGAGCCCGACAGAGCCCGACAGAGCCCGACAGGGCCCGACAGGGCCCGACAGAGCCCGACAGAGCCCGACAGGGCCCGACAGGGCCCGACAGAGCCCAGTAGAGCCCGACAGAGCCCGACAGAGCCCGACAGAGCCCGACAGAACCCGACAGAGGCCGACAGAGCCCAGTAGAGCCCGACAGAGCCCGACAGAGCCCGACAGAGCCCGACAGGGCCCGACAGGGCCCAGTAGAGCCCGACAGAGCCCGACAGAGCCCGACAGAGCCCGAGAGGGCCCGACAGGGCCCAGTAGAGCCCGACGGAGCCCGACAGAGCCCGACAGAGCCCGACAGAACCCGACAGGGCCCGACAGAGCCCGACAGGGCCCGACAGGGCCCGACAGGGCCCGACAGAGCCCGACAGAGCCCGACAGGGCCCAGTAGAGCCCGACAGAGCCCGACAGAGCCCAGTAGAGCCCGACAGAGCCCGACAGAGCCCGACAGAGCCCGACAGAACCCGACAGAGCCCGACAGAGACCAGTTGAGCCCGACAGAGCCCGACAGAGCCCGACAGAGCCCGACAGGGCCCGACAGGGCCCAGTAGAGCCCGACAGAGCCCGACAGAGCCCGACAGAGCCCGACAGGGCCCGACAGAGCCCGACAGAGCCCGACAGGGCCCGACAGGGCCCAGTAGAGCCCGACAGAGCCCGACAGAGCCCGACAGAGACCGACAGAGCCCGACAGGGCCCAGTAGAGCCCAGTAGAGCCCGACAGAGCCCGACAGAGCCCGACAGAGCCCGACAGAGCCCGACAGGGCCCGACAGAGCCTGACAGAGCCCGACAGGGCCCAGTAGAGCCCGACAGAGCCCGACAGAGCCCGACAGAGCCCGACAGGGCCCGACAGGGCCCGACAGAGCCCGACAGAGCCCGACAGGGCCCGACAGAGCCTGACAGAGCCCGACAGGGCCCAGTAGAGCCCGACAGAGCCTGACAGAGCCCGACAGGGCCCGACAGAGCCCGACAGGGCCCGACAGGGCCCAGTAGAGCCCTACAGAGCCCGACAGAGCCCGACAGAACCCGACAGAGCCCGACAGAACCCGACAGAGCCCAGTAGAGCCCGACAGAGCCCGACAGAGCCCGACAGGGCCCGACAGAGCCCGACAGAGCCCGACAGGGCCCAGTAGAGCACGACAGAGCCCGACAGAGCCCGACAGGGCCCGACAGAGCCCGACAGAGCCCGACAGGGCCCGACAGGGCCCAGTAGAGCCCGACAGAGCCCGACAGGGCCCGACAGAGCCCGACAGAGCCCGACAGAGCCCGACAGAGCCCGACAGGGCCCAGTAGACCCCGACAGAGCCCGACAGAGACCGACAGAGCCCGACAGAGCCCGACAGAGCCCGACAGGGCCCGACAGGGCCCGACAGGGCCCAGTAGAGCCCGACAGAGCCCGACAGAGCCCGACAGGGCCCGACAGGGCCCGACAGAGCCCGACAGAGCCCGACAGGGCCCGACAGGGCCCGACAGAGCCCAGTAGAGCCCGACAGAGCCCGACAGAGCCCGACAGAGCCCGACAGAACCCGACAGAGGCCGACAGAGCCCAGTAGAGCCCGACAGAGCCCGACAGAGCCCGACAGAGCCCGACAGGGCCCGACAGGGCCCGACAGGGCCCAGTAGAGCCCGACAGAGCCCGACAGAGCCCGACAGAGACCAGTTGAGCCCGACAGAGCCCGACAGAGCCCGACAGAGCCCGACAGGGCCCGACAGGGCCCAGTAGAGCCCGACAGAGCCCGACAGAGCCCGACAGAGCCCGACAGGGCCCGACAGAGCCCGACAGAGCCCGACAGGGCCCGACAGGGCCCAGTAGAGCCCGACAGAGCCCGACAGAGCCCGACAGAGACCGACAGAGCCCGACAGAGCCCGACAGAGCCCGACAGGGCCCGACAGGGCCCGACAGAGCCCGACAGGGCCCGACAGAGCCTGACAGAGCCCGACAGGGCCCAGTAGAGCCCGACAGAGCCTGACAGAGCCCGACAGAGCCCGACAGGGCCCGACAGGGCCCGACAGAGCCCAATAGAGCCCGACAGAGCCCGACAGAGCCCGACAGAGCCCGACAGAGCCCGACAGGGCCCAGTAGAGCCCAGTAGAGCCCGATAGAGCCCAGTAGAGCCCGACAGAGCCCGACAGAGCCCGACAGAGCCCGACAGGGCCCGACAGGGCCCAGTAGAGCCCGACAGAGCCCGACAGAGCCCGACAGGGCCCGAAAGGGCCCGACAGAGCCCAGTAGAGCCCGACAGAGCCCGACAGAGCCCGAAAGAGCCCGACAGGGCCCGACAGGGCCCAGTAGAGCCCGACAGAGCCCGACAGAGCCCGACAGAGCCCGACAGAGCCCGACAGGGCCCGAAAGGGCCCGACAGAGCCCAGTAGAGCCCGACAGAGCCCGACAGAGCCCGAAAGAGCCCGACAGAGCCCGACAGGGCCCGAGAGGGCCCGACAGAGCCCGACAGAGCCCGACAGGGCCCAATAGAGCCCGACAGAGCCCGACAGAGCCCGACAGAGCCCGACAGGGCCCGACAGGGCCCAGTAGAGCCCGACAGAGCCCGACAGAGCCCGACAGGGCCCGACAGGGCCCGACAGGGCCCGACAGAGCCCGACAGAGCCCGACAGGGCCCAGTAGAGCCCGACAGAGCCCGACAGAGCCCAGTAGAGCCCAGTAGAGCCCGACAGAGCCCGACAGAGCCCGACAGAGCCCGACAGAAACCGACAGAGCCCGACAGAGACCAGTTGAGCCCGACAGAGCCCGACAGAGCCCGACAGAGCCCGACAGGGCCCGACAGGGCCCAGTAGAGCCCGACAGGGCCCAGTAGAGCCCGAAAGAGCCCGACAGAGCCCGACAGAGCCCAACAGAGCCCGACAGAGCCCGACAGAGCCCAGTAGAGCCCAGTAGAGCCCGACAGAGCCCGACAGAGCCCAGTAGAGCCCAGTAGAGCCCGACAGAGCCCGACAGATCCCGACAGAGCCCGACAGAACCCGACAGAGCCCGACAGAGACCAGTTGAGCCCGACAGAGCCCGACAGAGCCCGACAGAGCCCGACAGGGCCCGACAGGGCCCAGTAGAGCCCGACAGAGCCCGACAGAGCCCGACAGAGCCCGACAGAGCCCGACAGGGCCCAGTAGAGCCCGACAGAGCCCGACAGAGCCCGACAGGGCCCGACAGAGCCCGACAGAGCCCGACAGGGCCCGACAGAGCCCGACAGAGCCCAGTAGAGCCCGACAGAGCCCGACAGAGCCCGACAGAGCCCGACAGAGCCCGACAGGGCCCAGTAGAGCCCAGTAGAGCCGACAGAGCCCAGTAGAGCCCGACAGAGCCCGACAGAGCCCGACAGAGCCCGACAGGGCCCGACAGGGCCCGACAGAGCCCGACAGAGCCCGACAGGGCCCGACAGAGCCTGACAGAGCCCGACAGGGCCCAGTAGAGACCGACAGAGCCTGACAGAGCCCGACAGAGCCCGACAGGGCCCGACAGGGCCCGACAGAGCCCAATAGAGCCCGACAGAGCCCGACAGAGCCCGACAGAGCCCGACAGAGCCCGACAGGGCCCAGTAGAGCCCAGTAGAGCCCGATAGAGCCCAGTAGAGCCCGACAGAGCCCGACAGAGCCCGAAAGAGCCCGACAGGGCCCGACAGGGCCCAGTAGAGCCCGACAGAGCCCGACAGAGCCCGACAGAGCCCGACAGAGCCCAGTAGGGCCCGACAGGGCCCGACAGGGCCCAGTAGAGCCCGACAGAGCCCGACAGGGCCCGACAGAGCCCGACAGAGCCCGACAGAGCCCGACATGGCCCGACAGAGCCCGACAGGGCCCGACAGGGCCCAGTAGAGCCCGACAGAACCCGACAGAGCCCGACAGAACACGACAGAGCCCGACAGAACCCGACAGAGCCCAGTAGAGCCCGACAGAGCCCGACAGAGCCCGACAGAGCCCGACAGGGCCCGACAGAGCCCGACAGAGCCCGACAGGGCCCAGTAGAGCCCGACAGAGCCCGACAGAGCCCGAGAGAGCCCGACAGGGCCCGACAGAGCCCGACAGGGCCCGACAGGGCCCGACAGAGCCCGACAGGGCGCGACAGAGCCCGACAGAGCCGAACAGAGCCCGACAGGGCCCGACAGAGCCCAACAGAGCCCGACAGGGCCCAGTAGAGCCCGAAAGAGCCCGACAGAGCCCGACAGAGCCCAACAGAGCCCGACAGAGCCCGACAGAGCCCAGTAGAGCCCAGTAGAGCCCGACAGAGCCCGACAGAGCCCAGTAGAGCCCAGTAGAGCCCGACAGAGCCCGACAGATCCCGACAGAGCCCGACAGAACCCGACAGAGCCCGACAGAGACCAGTTGAGCCCGACAGAGCCCGACAGAGCCCGACAGAGCCCGACAGGGCCCGACAGGGCCCAGTAGAGCCCGACAGAGCCCGACAGAGCCCGACAGAGCCCGACAGAGCCCGACAGGGCCCAGTAGAGCCCGACAGAGCCCGACAGAGCCCGACAGGGCCCGACAGAGCCCGACAGAGCCCGACAGGGCCCGACAGAGCCCGACAGAGCCCAGTAGAGCCCGACAGAGCCCGACAGAGCCCGACAGAGCCCGACAGAGCCCGACAGGGCCCAGTAGAGCCCAGTAGAGCCCGACAGAGCCCAGTAGAGCCCGACAGAGCCCGACAGAGCCCGACAGAGCCCGACAGGGCCCGACAGGGCCCGACAGAGCCCGACAGAGCCCGACAGGGCCCGACAGAGCCTGACAGAGCCCGACAGGGCCCAGTAGAGCCCGACAGAGCCTGACAGAGCCCGACAGAGCCCGACAGGGCCCGACAGGGCCCGACAGAGCCCAATAGAGCCCGACAGAGCCCGACAGAGCCCGACAGAGCCCGACAGGGCCCAGTAGAGCCCAGTAGAGCCCGATAGAGCCCAGTAGAGCCCGACAGAGCCCGACAGAGCCCGACAGAGCCCGACAGGGCCCGACAGGGCCCGACAGAGCCCGACAGGGCCCGACAGGGCCCAGTAGAGCCCGACAGAGCCCGACAGAGCCCGACAGGGCCCGACAGGGCCCGACAGAGCCCGACAGAGCCCGACAGAGCCCGAAAGAGCCCGACAGGGCCCGACAGGGCCCAGTAGAGCCCGACAGAGCCCGACAGAGCCCGACAGAGCCCGACAGGGCCCGACAGAGCCCGACAGAGCCCGACAGGGCCCGACAGGGCCCGTCAGGGCCCAGTAGAGCCCGACAGAGCCCGACAGAGCCCGACAGAACCCGTCAGAGCCCGACAGAGCCCGACAGAGCCCGACAGGGCCCAGCAGAGCCCGACAGAGCCCGAGAGAGCCCGACAGAGCCCGACAGGGCCCGACAGAGCCCGACAGAGCCCGACAGAGCCCAGTAGGGCCCGACAGGGCCCGACAGGGCCCAGTAGAGCCCGACAGAGCCCGACAGGGCCCGACAGAGCCCGACAGAGCCCGACAGAGCCCGACATGGCCCGACAGAGCCCGACAGGGCCCGACAG
Organism: Caloenas nicobarica; assembly: GCF_036013445.1. Lineage (NCBI taxonomy): Eukaryota > Metazoa > Chordata > Aves > Columbiformes > Columbidae > Caloenas > Caloenas nicobarica. Next base: position 42,708 of record NW_027017276.1, on the reverse strand, counting down.
GGCCCAGTAGAGCCCGACAGAGCCCGACAGAGCCCGACAGAACCCGACAGAGCCCGACAGAACCCGACAGAGCCCAGTAGAGCCCGACAGAGCCCGACAGAGCCCGACAGGGCCCGACAGAGCCCGACAGAGCCCGACAGGGCCCAGTAGAGCACGACAGAGCCCGACAGAGCCCGACAGGGCCCGACAGAGCCCGACAGAGCCCGACAGGGCCCGACAGGGCCCAGTAGAGCCCGACAGAGCCCGACAGGGCCCGACAGAGCCCGACAGAGCCCGACAGAGCCCGACAGAGCCCGACAGGGCCCAGTAGAGCCCGACAGAGCCCGACAGAGCCCGACAGAGCCCGACAGAGCCCGACAGGGCCCGACAGGGCCCGACAGGGCCCAGTAGAGCCCGACAGAGCCCGACAGAGCCCGACAGGGCCCGACAGGGCCCGACAGAGCCCGACAGAGCCCGACAGGGCCCGACAGGGCCCGACAGAGCCCAGTAGAGCCCGACAGAGCCCGACAGAGCCCGACAGAGCCCGACAGAACCCGACAGAGGCCGACAGAGCCCAGTAGAGCCCGACAGAGCCCGACAGAGCCCGACAGAGCCCGACAGGGCCCGACAGGGCCCAGTAGAGCCCGACAGAGCCCGACAGAGCCCGACAGAGCCCGAGAGGGCCCGACAGGGCCCAGTAGAGCCCGACGGAGCCCGACAGAGCCCGACAGAGCCCGACAGAACCCGACAGGGCCCGACAGAGCCCGACAGGGCCCGACAGGGCCCGACAGGGCCCGACAGAGCCCGACAGGGCCCAGTAGAGCCCGACAGAGCCCGACAGAGCCCAGTAGAGCCCGACAGAGCCCGACAGAGCCCGACAGAGCCCGACAGAACCCGACAGAGCCCGACAGAGACCAGTTGAGCCCGACAGAGCCCGACAGAGCCCGACAGAGCCCGACAGGGCCCGACAGGGCCCAGTAGAGCCCGACAGAGCCCGACAGAGCCCGACAGAGCCCGACAGGGCCCGACAGAGCCCGACAGAGCCCGACAGGGCCCGACAGGGCCCAGTAGAGCCCGACAGAGCCCGACAGAGCCCGACAGAGACCGACAGAGCCCGACAGGGCCCAGTAGAGCCCAGTAGAGCCCGACAGAGCCCGACAGAGCCCGACAGAGCCCGACAGAGCCCGACAGGGCCCGACAGAGCCTGACAGAGCCCGACAGGGCCCAGTAGAGCCCGACAGAGCCCGACAGAGCCCGACAGAGCCCGACAGAGCCCGACAGGTCCCGACAGAGCCCGACAGAGCCCGACAGGGCCCGACAGAGCCCGACAGAGCCCGACAGGGCCCGACAGGGCCCAGTAGAGCCCGACAGAGCCCGACAGAGCCCGACAGAGACCGACAGGGCCCGACAGGGCCCGACAGAGCCCGACAGGGCCCGACAGAGCCTGACAGAGCCCGACAGGGCCCAGTAGAGCCCGACAGAGCCTGCAGAGCCCGACAGAGCCCGACAGGGCCCGACAGGGCCCGACAGAGCCCAATAGAGCCCGACAGAGCCCGACAGAGCCCGACAGAGCCCGACAGAGCCCGACAGGGCCCAGTAGAGCCCAGTAGAGCCCGATAGAGCCCAGTAGAGCCCGACAGAGCCCGACAGAGCCCAGTAGAGCCCGACAGGGCCCGACAGAGCCCGACAGAGCCCGACAGAACCCGACAGAGCCCGACAGAGACCAGTTGAGCCCGACAGAGCCCGACAGAGCCCGACAGAGCCCGACAGGGCCCGACAGGGCCCAGTAGAGCCCGACAGAGCCCGACAGAGCCCGACAGAGCCCGACAGGGCCCGACAGAGCCCGACAGAGCCCGACAGGGCCCGACAGGGCCCAGTAGAGCCCGACAGAGCCCGACAGAGCCCGACAGAGCCCGACAGAGCCCGACAGGGCCCGACAGAGCCTGACAGAGCCCGACAGGGCCCAGTAGAGCCCGACAGAGCCCGACAGAGCCCGACAGAGCCCGACAGAGCCCGACAGGCCCCGACAGAGCCCGACAGAGCCCGACAGGGCCCGACAGAGCCCGACAGAGCCCGACAGGGCCCGACAGGGCCCAGTAGAGCCCGACAGAGCCCGACAGAGCCCGACAGAGACCGACAGGGCCCGACAGGGCCCGACAGAGCCCGACAGGGCCCGACAGAGCCTGACAGAGCCCGACAGGGCCCAGTAGAGCCCGACAGAGCCTGACAGAGCCCGACAGAGCCCGACAGGGCCCGACAGGGCCCGACAGAGCCCAATAGAGCCCGACAGAGCCCGACAGAGCCCGACAGAGCCCGACAGAGCCCGACAGGGCCCAGTAGAGCCCAGTAGAGCCCGATAGAGCCCAGTAGAGCCCGACAGAGCCCGACAGAGCCCGACAGAGCCCGACAGGGCCCGACAGGGCCCGACAGAGCCCGACAGGGCCCGACAGGGCCCAGTAGAGCCCGACAGAGCCCGACAGAGCCCGACAGGGCCCGACAGGGCCCGACAGAGCCCGACAGAGCCCGACAGGGCCCGAAAGGGCCCGACAGAGCCCAGTAGAGCCCGACAGAGCCCGACAGAGCCCGAAAGAGCCCAACAGGGCCCGACAGGGCCCAGTAGAGCCCGACAGAGCCCGACAGAGCCCGACAGAGCCCGACAGAGCCCGACAGAGCCCAGTAGGGCCCGACAGGGCCCGACAGGGCCCAGTAGAGCCCGACAGAGCCCGACAGGGCCCGACAGAGCCCGACAGAGCCCGACAGAGCCCGACATGGCCCGACAGAGCCCGACAGGGCCCGACAGGGCCCAGTAGAGCCCGACAGAGCCCGACAGAGCCCGACAGAACCCGACAGAGCCCAGTAGAGCCCGACAGAGCCCGACAGAGCCCGACAGAGCCCGACAGGGCCCGACAGAGCCCGACAGAGCCCGACAGGGCCCAGTAGAGCCCGACAGAGCCCGACAGAGCCCGAGAGAGCCCGACAGGGCCCGACAGAGCCCGACAGGGCCCGACAGGGCCCGACAGAGCCCGACAGGGCGCGACAGAGCCCGACAGAGCCGAACAGAGCCCGACAGGGCCCGACAGAGCCCAACAGAGCCCGACAGGGCCCAGTAGAGCCCGAAAGAGCCCGACAGAGCCCGACAGAGCCCAACAGAGCCCGACAGAGCCCGACAGAGCCCAGTAGAGCCCAGTAGAGCCCGACAGAGCCCGACAGAGCCCAGTAGAGCCCAGTAGAGCCCGACAGAGCCCGACAGATCCCGACAGAGCCCGACAGAACCCGACAGAGCCCGACAGAGACCAGTTGAGCCCGACAGAGCCCGACAGAGCCCGACAGAGCCCGACAGGGCCCGACAGGGCCCAGTAGAGCCCGACAGAGCCCGACAGAGCCCGACAGAGCCCGACAGAGCCCGACAGGGCCCAGTAGAGCCCGACAGAGCCCGACAGAGCCCGACAGGGCCCGACAGAGCCCGACAGAGCCCGACAGGGCCCGACAGAGCCCGACAGAGCCCAGTAGAGCCCGACAGAGCCCGACAGAGCCCGACAGAGCCCGACAGAGCCCGACAGGGCCCAGTAGAGCCCAGTAGAGCCCGACAGAGCCCAGTAGAGCCCGACAGAGCCCGACAGAGCCCGACAGAGCCCGACAGGGCCCGACAGGGCCCGACAGAGCCCGACAGAGCCCGACAGGGCCCGACAGAGCCTGACAGAGCCCGACAGGGCCCAGTAGAGCCCGACAGAGCCTGACAGAGCCCGACAGAGCCCGACAGGGCCCGACAGGGCCCGACAGAGCCCAATAGAGCCCGACAGAGCCCGACAGAGCCCGACAGAGCCCGACAGGGCCCAGTAGAGCCCAGTAGAGCCCGATAGAGCCCAGTAGAGCCCGACAGAGCCCGACAGAGCCCGACAGAGCCCGACAGGGCCCGACAGGGCCCGACAGAGCCCGACAGGGCCCGACAGGGCCCAGTAGAGCCCGACAGAGCCCGACAGAGCCCGACAGGGCCCGACAGGGCCCGACAGAGCCCGACAGAGCCCGACAGAGCCCGAAAGAGCCCGACAGGGCCCGACAGGGCCCAGTAGAGCCCGACAGAGCCCGACAGAGCCCGACAGAGCCCGACAGGGCCCGACAGAGCCCGACAGAGCCCGACAGGGCCCGACAGGGCCCAGTAGAGCCCGACAGAGCCCGACAGAGCCCGACAGAACCCGTCAGAGCCCGACAGAGCCCGACAGAGCCCGACAGAGCCCGACAGGGCCCAGCAGAGCCCGACAGAGCCCGAGAGAGCCCGACAGAGCCCGACAGGGCCCGACAGAGCCCGACAGAGCCCGACAGAGCCCAGTAGGGCCCGACAGGGCCCGGAGCCCGACAGAGCCCGACAGGGCCCGACAGAGCCCGACAGAGCCCGACAGAGCCCGACATGGCCCGACAGAGCCCGACAGGGCCCGACAGGGCCCAGTAGAGCCCGACAGAGCCCGACAGAGCCCGACAGAACCCGACAGAGCCCGACAGAACCCGACAGAGCCCAGTAGAGCCCGACAGAGCCCGACAGAGCCCGACAGGGCCCGACGGAGCCCGACAGAGCCCGACAGGGCCCAGTAGAGCACGACAGAGCCCGACAGAGCCCGACAGGGCCCGACAGAGCCCGACAGAGCCCGACAGGGCCCGACAGGGCCCAGTAGAGCCCGACAGAGCCCGACAGGGCCCGACAGAGCCCGACAGAGCCCGACAGAGCCCGACAGAGCCCGACAGGGCCCAGTAGAGCCCGACAGAGCCCGACAGAGCCCGACGGAGCCCGACAGAGCCCGACAGGGCCCGACAGGGCCCAGTAGAGCCCGACAGAGCCCGACAGAGCCCGACAGGGCCCGACAGGGCCCGACAGAGCCCGACAGAGCCCGACAGGGCCCGACAGGGCCCGACAGAGCCCAGTAGAGCCCGACAGAGCCCGACAGAGCCCGACAGAGCCCGACAGAACCCGACAGAGGCCGACAGAGCCCAGTAGAGCCCGACAGAGCCCGACAGAGCCCGACAGAGCCCGACAGGGCCCGACAGGGCCCGACAGGGCCCAGTAGAGCCCGACAGAGCCCGACAGAGCCCGACAGAGCCCGAGAGGGCCCGACAGGGCCCAGTAGAGCCCGACGGAGCCCGACAGAGCCCGACAGAACCCGACAGGGCCCGACAGAGCCCGACAGGGCCCGACAGGGCCCGACAGGGCCCGACAGAGCCCGACAGAGCCCGACAGGGCCCAGTAGAGCCCGACAGAGCCCGACAGAGCCCAGTAGAGCCCGACAGAGCCCGACAGAGCCCGACAGAGCCCGACAGAACCCGACAGAGCCCGACAGAGACCAGTTGAGCCCGACAGAGCCCGACAGAGCCCGACAGAGCCCGACAGGGCCCGACAGGGCCCAGTAGAGCCCGACAGAGCCCGACAGAGCCCGACAGAGCCCGACAGGGCCCGACAGAGCCCGACAGAGCCCGACAGGGCCCGACAGGGCCCGACAGAGCCCAGTAGAGCCCGACAGAGCCCGACAGAGCCCGACAGAGACCGACAGAGCCCGACAGGGCCCAGTAGAGCCCAGTAGAGCCCGACAGAGCCCGACAGAGCCCGACAGAGCCCGACAGAGCCCGACAGGGCCCGACAGAGCCTGACAGAGCCCGACAGGGCCCAGTAGAGCCCGACAGAGCCCGACAGAGCCCGACAGAGCCCGACAGGCCCCGACAGAGCCCGACAGAGCCCGACAGGGCCCGACAGAGCCCGACAGAGCCCGACAGGGCCCGACAGGGCCCAGTAGAGCCCGACAGAGCCCGACAGAGCCCGACAGAGACCGACAGGGCCCGACAGGGCCCGACAGAGCCCGACAGGGCCCGAGAGGGCCCGACAGAGCCCAGTAGAGCCCGACAGAGCCCGACAGAGCCCGACAGAGCCCGACAGGGCCCGACAGGGCCCAGTAGAGCCCGACAGAGCCCGACAGAGCCCGACAGGGCCCGACAGAGCCCGACAGAGCCCGACAGGGCCCGACAGGGCCCAGTAGAGCCCGACAGAGCCCGACAGAGCCCGACAGAACCCGTCAGAGCCCGACAGAGCCCGACAGGGCCCGACAGAGCCCGACAGAGCCCGACAGAGACCGACAGGGCCCGACAGGGCCCGACAGAGCCCGACAGGGCCCGAGAGGGCCCGACAGAGCCCAGTAGAGCCCGACAGAGCCCGACAGAGCCCGACAGAGCCCGACAGGGCCCGACAGGGCCCAGTAGAGCCCGACAGAGCCCGACAGAGCCCGACAGAGCCCGACAGGGCCCGACAGGGCCCGACAGAGCCCGACAGAGCCCGACAGGGCCCAGTAGAGCCCGACAGAGCCCGACAGAGCCCGACAGAACCCGTCAGAGCCCGACAGAGCCCGACAGGGCCCGACAGAGCCCGACAGAGCCCGACAGGGCCCAGTAGAGCCCGACAGAGCCCGACAGAGCCCGACAGAGACCGACAGGGCCCGACAGAGCCCGACAGAGCCCGACAGGGCCCGACAGGGCCCAGTAGAGCCCGACAGAGCCCGACAGGGCCCGACAGAGCCCGACAGAGCCCGACAGAGCCCGATATGGCCCGACAGAGCCCGACAGAGCCCGACAGAGCCCGACAGGGCCCGACAGGGCCCAATAGAGCCCGACAGAGCCCGACAGAGCCCGACAGAACCCGACAGGGCCCAGTAGAGCCTGACAGAGCCCGACAGAGCCCGACAGAGCCCGACAGGGCCCGACAGAGCCCGACAGAGCCCGACAGGGCCCAGTAGAGCCCGACAGAGCCCCGACAGAGCCCGACAGAGCCCGACAGGCCCGACAGAGCCCGACAGAGCCCGACAGGGCCCAGTAGAGCACGACAGAGCCCGACAGGGCCTGACAGAGCCCGACAGAGCCTGACAGAGCCCGACAGGGCCCAGTAGAGCCCGACAGAGCCCGACAGAGCCCGACAGGGCCCGACAGAGCCCGACAGAGCCCGACAGGACCCGACAGGGCCCGACAGAGCCCGACAGGGCCCGACAGAGCCCGACAGAGCCCGACAGAGCCCGACAGGGTCCGACAGAGCCCGACAGAGCCCGACAGGGCCCAGTGGAGCCCGACAGAGCCCGACAGAGCCCGACAGAGCCCAACAGAGCCCGACAGAGCCCAGGAGAGCCCGACAGAGCCCGACAGAGCCCGACAGAGCCCGACAGGGCCCGACAGAGCCCGACAGAGCCCGACAGGGCCCAGTAGAGCCCGACAGAGCCCGACAGAGCCCAGTAGAGCCCAGTAGAGCCCGACAGGGCCCGACATTGCCCGACAGGGCCCAGTAGAGCCCGACAGAGCCCGACAGAGCCTGACAGAGCCCGACAGGGACCGACAGGGCGCGACAGAGCCCGACAGAGCCCGACAGGGCCCAGTAGAGCCCGACAGAGCCCGACAGAGCCCGACAGAGCCCGACAGGGCCCAGTAGAGCCCGACAGAGCCCGACAGAGCCCGACAGAGCCCGACAGGGCCCGACAGGGCCCGACAGAGCCCGACAGAGCCCGACAGGGCCCAGTAGAGCCCGACAGAGCCCGACAGAACCCGACAGGGCCCGACAGGGCCCGACAGAGCCCGACAGAGCCCGACAGGGCCCGACAGGGCCCGACAGAGCCCAGTAGAGCCCGACAGAGCCCGACAGAGCCCGACAGAGCCCGACAGGGCCCGACAGGGCCCAGTAGAGCCCGACAGAGCCCAACAGAGCCCGACAGAGCCCGACAGGGCCCGACAGAGCCCGACAGAGCCCGACAGAGCCCGACAGGGCCCGACAGAGCCCGACAGAGCCCGACAGGGCCCGACAGGGCCCGACAGAGCCTGACAGAGCCCGACAGGGCCCAGTAGAACCCGACAGAGCCTGACAGAGCCCGACAGAGCCCGACAGGGCCCGACAGGGCCCGACAGAGCCCAGTAGAGCCCGACAGAGCCCGACAGAGCCCGACAGAGCCCGACAGAGCCCGACAGGGCCCAGTAGAGCCCAGTAGAGCCCGACAGGGCCCAGTAGAGCCCGACAGAGCCCGACAGAGCCCGACAGGGCCCGACAGGGCCCGACAGGGCCCGACAGAGCCCGACAGGGCCCGACAGAGCCCGACAGAGCCCGACAGGGCCCGACAGGGCCCAGTAGAGCCCGACAGAGCCCGACAGAGCCCGACAGGGCCCGACAGGGCCCGACAGGGCCCGACAGAGCCCGACAGGGCCCGAAAGGGCCCGACAGAGCCCAGTAGAGCCCGACAGAGCCCGACAGAGCCCGACAGAGCCCGACAGGGCCCGACAGGGCCCAGTAGAGCCCGACAGAGCCCGACAGAGCCCGACAGAGCCCGACAGGGCCCGACAGAGCCCGACAGAGCCCGACAGGCCCGACAGGGCCCCGACAGGGCCCAGTAGAGCCCGACAGAGCCCGACAGAGCCCGACAGAACCCGTCAGAGCCCGACAGAGCCCGACAGAGCCCGACAGAGCCCGACAGGGCCCAGCAGAGCCCGACAGAGCCCGAGAGAGCCCGACAGAGCCCGACAGGGCCCGACAGAGCCCGACAGAGCCCGACAGAGCCCAGTAGGGCCCGACAGGGCCCGACAGGGCCCAGTAGAGCCCGACAGAGCCCGACAGGGCCCGACAGAGCCCGACAGAGCCCGACAGAGCCCGACATGGCCCGACAGAGCCCGACAGGGCCCGACAGGGACCAGTAGAGCCCGACAGAGCCCGACAGAGCCCGACAGAACCCGACAGAGCCCGACAGAACCCGACAGAGCCCAGTAGAGCCCGACAGAGCCCGACAGAGCCCGACAGAGCCCGACAGAGCCCGACAGAGCCCGACAGGGCCCAGTAGAGCACGACAGAGCCCAACAGAGCCCGACAGGGCCCGACAGAGCCCGACAGAGCCCGACAGGGCCCGACAGGGCCCAGTAGAGCCCGACAGAGCCCGACAGGGCCCGACAGAGCCCGACAGAGCCCGACAGAGCCCGACAGAGCCCGACAGGGCCCAGTAGAGCCCGACAGAGCCCGACAGAGCCCGACAGAGCCCGAGAGAGCCCGACAGGGCCCGACAGAGCCCGACAGAGCCAGACAGGGCCCGACAGGGCCCGACAGAGCCCGACAGGCCCGGACAGAGCCCGACAGAGCCCGACAGGGCCCGACAGAGCCCGACAGAGCCCGACAGGGCCCAGTAGAGCCCGACAGAGCCCGACAGAGCCCAACAGAGCCCGACAGAGCCCAGTAGAGCCCGACAGAGCCCGACAGAGCCCGACAGAGCCCGACAGGGCCCGACAGAGCCCGACAGAGCCCGACAGAGCCTGACAGGGCCCAGTAGAGCCCGACAGAGCCCGACAGAGCCCGACAGGGCCCGACAGGGCCCGACAGAGCCCGACAGAGCCCGACAGAGCCCGACAGGGCCCGAGCGGGCCCAGTAGAGCTCGACAGAGCCCGACAGAGCCCGACAGGGCAGCCCGACAGGGCCCGACAGGGCCCGACAGAGCCCGACAGAGCCCGACAGGGCCCGACAGGGCCCGACAGAGCCCAGTAGAGCCCGACAGAGCCCGACAGAGCCCGACAGAGCCCGACAGAACCCGACAGAGGCCGACAGAGCCCAGTAGAGCCCGACAGAGCCCGACAGAGCCCGACAGAGCCCGACAGGGCCCGACAGGGCCCGACAGGGCCCAGTAGAGCCCGACAGAGCCCGACAGAGCCCGACAGAGCCCGAGAGGGCCCGACAGAGCCCAGTAGAGCCCGACAGAGCCCGACAGAGCCCGACAGAGACCGACAGAGCCCGACAGGGCCCAGTAGAGCCCAGTAGAGCCCGACAGAGCCCGACAGAGCCCGACAGAGCCCGACAGAGCCCGACAGGGCCCGACAGAGCCTGACAGAGCCCGACAGGGCCCAGTAGAGCCCGACAGAGCCCGACAGAGCCCGACAGAGCCCGACAGAGCCCGACAGGCCCCGACAGAGCCCGACAGAGCCCGACAGGGCCCGACAGAGCCCGACAGAGCCCGACAGGGCCCGACAGGGCCCAGTAGAGCCCGACAGAGCCCGACAGAGCCCGACAGAGACCGACAGGGCCCGACAGGGCCCGACAGAGCCCGACAGGGCCCGACAGGGCCCGACAGAGCCCAGTAGAGCCCGACAGAGCCCGACAGAGCCCGACAGAGCCCGACAGGGCCCGACAGGGCCCAGTAGAGCCCGACAGAGCCCGACAGAGCCCGACAGGGCCCGACAGAGCCCGACAGAGCCCGACAGAGCCCGACAGGGCCCGACAGAGCCCGACAGAGCCCGACAGGGCCCAGTAGAGCCCGACAGAGCCCGACAGAGCCCGACAGAGACCGACAGGGCCCGACAGAGCCCGACAGAGCCCGACAGGGCCCGACAGGGCCCAGTAGAGCCCGACAGGGCCCGACAGAGCCCGACAGAGCCCGACAGAGCCCGATATGGCCCGACAGAGCCCGACAGAGCCCGACAGAGCCCGACAGGGCCCGACAGGGCCCAGTAGAGCCCGACAGAGCCCGACAGAGCCCGACAGAACCCGACAGGGCCCAGTAGAGCCTGACAGAGCCCGACAGAGCCCGACAGGGCCCGACAGAGCCCGACAGAGCCCGACAGGGCCCAGTAGAGCCCGACAGAGCCCGACAGAGCCCGACAGGGCCCGACAGAGCCCGACAGAGCCCGACAGGGCCCAGTAGAGCACGACAGAGCCCGACAGGGCCCGACAGAGCCCGACAGAGCCCGACAGAGCCCGACAGGGCCCAGTAGAGCCCGACAGAGCCCGACAGAGCCCGACAGAAGCCGACAGGGCCCGACAGAGCCCGACAGAGCCCGACAGGACCCGACAGGGCCCGACAGAGCCCGACAGGGCCCGACAGAGCCCGACAGAGCCCGACAGGGCCCGACAGAGCCCGACAGAGCCCGACAGGGCCCAGTAGAGCCCGACAGAGCCCGACAGAGCCCGACAGAGCCCAACAGAGCCCGACAGAGCCCAGTAGAGCCCGACAGAGCCCGACAGATCCCGACAGAGCCCGACAGAGCCCGACAGGGCCCAGTAGAGCCCGACAGAGCCCGACAGAGCCCGACAGAGCCCGACAGAGCCCAGTAGAGCCCGACAGAACCCGACAGAGCCCAGTAGAGCCCGACAGAGCCCGACAGGGCACGACAGGGCCCGACAGGGCCCAGTAGAGCCGGACAGAGCCCGACAGAGCCCAGTAGAGCCCAGTAGAGCCCGACAGGGCCCAGTAGAGACCGACAGAGCCCGACAGAGCCCGACAGAGCCCGACAGAGCGCGACAGGGCCCGACAGGGCCCAGTAGAGACCGACAGAGCCCGACAGAGCCCAGTAGAGCCCAGTAGAGCCCGACAGGGCCCGACAGGGCCCGACAGGGCCCAGTAGAGCCCGACAGAGCCCGACAGAGCCTGACAGAGCCCGACAGGGACCGACAGGGCGCGACAGAGCCCGACAGGGCCCGACAGGGCCCGACAGAGCCCGACAGAGCCCGACAGGGCCCAGTAGAGCCCGACAGAGCCCGACAGAACCCGACAGGGCCCGACAGGGCCCGACAGAGCCCGACAGAGCCCGACAGGGCCCGACAGGGCCCGACAGAGCCCAGTAGAGCCCGACAGAGCCCGACAGAGCCCGACAGAGCCCGACAGGGCCCGACAGGGCCCAGTAGAGCCCGACAGAGCCCGACAGAGCCCGACAGAGCCCGACAGGGCCCGACAGAGCCCGACAGGGCCCGACAGGGCCCGACAGGGCCCGACAGGGCCCGACAGAGCCCGACAGGGCACGACAGAGCCCGACAGAGCCCGACAGAGCCCGACAGAGCCCAGTAGAGCCCAGTAGAGCCCGACAGAGCCCGACAGAGCCCGACAGAGCCCGACAGGGCCCGACAGGGCCCAGTAGAGCCCGACAGAGCCCGACAGAGCCCGACAGAGCCCGACAGAGCCCGACAGGGCCCGACAGAGCCCGACAGAGCCCGACAGGTCCCGACAGGGCCCAGTAGAGCCCGACAGAGCCCGAGAGGGCCCGACAGAGCCCGACAGAGCCCGACAGAGCCCGACAGGGCCCGACAGAGCCCGACAGAGACCGACAGAGCCCGACAGGGCCCGACAGGGCCTAGTAGAGCCCGACAGAGCCCGACAGAGCCCGACAGAACCCCACAGGGCCCAGTAGAGCCCGACAGAGCCCGACAAAGCCCGACAGAGCCCGACAGGGCCCGACAGAGCCCGACAGAGCCCGACAGAGCCCGACAGGGCCCAGTAGAGCCCGACAGAGCCCGACAGAGCCCGACAGAGCCCGACAGGGCCCGACAGAGCCCGACAGAGCCCGACAGAGCCCAGTACAGCCCGACAGAGCCCGACAGGGCCCGACAGATCCCGACAGAGCCCGACAGAGCCCGACAGGGCCCAGTAGAGCCCGACAGAGCCCGACAGAGCCCGACAGAGCCCGACAGGGCCCGACAGAGCCCGACAGAGCCCGACAGGGCCCGACAGGGCCCGACAGAGCCCGACAGGGCCCGACAGAGCCCGACAGAGCCCGACAGGGCCCGACAGGGCCCGACAGAGCCCGACAGGGCCCGACAGAGCCCGACAGAGCCCGACAGGGCCCGACAGAACCCGACAGAGCCCGACAGGGCCCAGTAGAGCCCGACAGAGCCCGACAGAGCCCGACAGAGCCCAACAGAGCCCGACAGAGCCCAGTAGAGCCCGACAGAGCCCGACAGAGCCCGACAGAGACGACAGGGCCCGACAGAGCCCGACAGGGCCCGACAGGGCCCGACAGAGCCCGACAGAGCCTGACAGAGCCCGACAGGGCCCAGTAGAGCCCGACAGAGCCCGACAGAGCCCGACAGGGCCCGACAGGGCCCGACAGAGCCCGACAGAGCCCGACAGGGCCCGACAGGGCCCGACAGGGCCCGACAGAGCCCGACAGAACCCGACAGGGCCCGACAGGGCCCAGTAGAGCCCGACAGAGCCCGACAGAGCCCGACAGAGCCCAACAGAACCCGACAGAGGCCGACAGAGCCCAGTAGAGCCCGACAGAGCCCGACAGAGCCCGACAGAGCCCGACAGGGCCCGACAGGGCCCGACAGGGCCCAGTAGAGCCCGACAGAGCCCGACAGAGCCCGACAGAGCCCGAGAGGGCCCGACAGGGCCCAGTAGAGCCCGACAGAGCCCGACAGAGCCCGACAGAGCCCGACAGAACCCGACAGAGCCCGACAGAGCCCGACAGGGCCCGACAGGGCCCGACAGGGCCCGACAGAGCCCGACAGAGCCTGACAGGGCCCAGTAGAGCCCGACAGAGCCCGACAGAGCCCAGTAGAGCCCGACAGAGCCCGACAGAGCCCGACAGAGCCCGACAGAACCCGACAGAGCCCGACAGAGCCCGACAGAGACCAGTTGAGCCCGACAGAGCCCGACAGAGCCCGACAGAGCCCGACAGGGCCCGACAGGGCCCAGTAGAGCCCGACAGAGCCCGACAGGGCCCGACAGAGCCCGACAGAGCCCGACAGGGCCCAGTAGAGCCCGACAGAGCCCGACAGAGCCCAGTAGAGCCCAGTAGAGCCCGACAGGGCCCGACATTGCCCGACAGAGCCCGACAGAGCCCGACAGGGCCCAGTAGAGCCCGACAGAGCCCGACAGAGCCCGACAGAGCCCGACAGGGCCCGACAGAGCCCGACAGAGCCCGACAGAGCCCGACAGAGCCCGACAGGGCCCGACAGGGCCCGACAGAGCCCAGTAGAGCCCGACAGAGCCCGACAGAGCCCGACAGGGCCCGAGCGGGCCCAGTAGAGCTCGACAGAGCCCGACAGAGCCCGACAGGGCCCGACAGGGCCCGACAGAGCCCGACAGAGCCCGACAGGGCCCGACAGGGCCCGACAGAGCCCAGTAGAGCCCGACAGAGCCCGACAGAGCCCGACAGAGCCCGACAGAACCCGACAGAGGCCGACAGAGCCCAGTAGAGCCCGACAGAGCCCGACAGAGCCCGACAGAGCCCGACAGGGCCCGACAGGGCCCGACAGGGCCCAGTAGAGCCCGACAGAGCCCGACAGAGCCCGACAGAGCCCGAGAGGGCCCGACAGAGCCCAGTAGAGCCCGACAGAGCCCGACAGAGCCCGACAGAGACCGACAGAGCCCGACAGGGCCCAGTAGAGCCCAGTAGAGCCCGACAGAGCCCGACAGAGCCCGACAGAGCCCGACAGAGCCCGACAGGGCCCGACAGAGCCTGACAGAGCCCGACAGGGCCCAGTAGAGCCCGACAGAGCCCGACAGAGCCCGACAGAGCCCGACAGAGCCCGACAGGCCCCGACAGAGCCCGACAGAGCCCGACAGGGCCCGACAGAGCCCGACAGAGCCCGACAGGGCCCGACAGGGCCCAGTAGAGCCCGACAGAGCCCGACAGAGCCCGACAGAGACCGACAGGGCCCGACAGGGCCCGACAGAGCCCGACAGGGCCCGACAGGGCCCGACAGAGCCCAGTAGAGCCCGACAGAGCCCGACAGAGCCCGACAGAGCCCGACAGGGCCCGACAGGGCCCAGTAGAGCCCGACAGAGCCCGACAGAGCCCGACAGGGCCCGACAGAGCCCGACAGAGCCCGACAGAGCCCGACAGGGCCCGACAGAGCCCGACAGAGCCCGACAGGGCCCAGTAGAGCCCGACAGAGCCCGACAGAGCCCGACAGAGACCGACAGGGCCCGACAGAGCCCGACAGAGCCCGACAGGGCCCGACAGGGCCCAGTAGAGCCCGACAGGGCCCGACAGAGCCCGACAGAGCCCGACAGAGCCCGATATGGCCCGACAGAGCCCGACAGAGCCCGACAGAGCCCGACAGGGCCCGACAGGGCCCAGTAGAGCCCGACAGAGCCCGACAGAGCCCGACAGAACCCGACAGGGCCCAGTAGAGCCTGACAGAGCCCGACAGAGCCCGACAGGGCCCGACAGAGCCCGACAGAGCCCGACAGGGCCCAGTAGAGCCCGACAGAGCCCGACAGAGCCCGACAGGGCCCGACAGAGCCCGACAGAGCCCGACAGGGCCCAGTAGAGCACGACAGAGCCCGACAGGGCCCGACAGAGCCCGACAGAGCCCGACAGAGCCCGACAGGGCCCAGTAGAGCCCGACAGAGCCCGACAGAGCCCGACAGAAGCCGACAGGGCCCGACAGAGCCCGACAGAGCCCGACAGGACCCGACAGGGCCCGACAGAGCCCGACAGGGCCCGACAGAGCCCGACAGAGCCCGACAGGGCCCGACAGAGCCCGACAGAGCCCGACAGGGCCCAGTAGAGCCCGACAGAGCCCGACAGAGCCCGACAGAGCCCAACAGAGCCCGACAGAGCCCAGTAGAGCCCGACAGAGCCCGACAGATCCCGACAGAGCCCGACAGAGCCCGACAGGGCCCAGTAGAGCCCGACAGAGCCCGACAGAGCCCGACAGAGCCCGACAGAGCCCAGTAGAGCCCGACAGAACCCGACAGAGCCCAGTAGAGCCCGACAGAGCCCGACAGGGCACGACAGGGCCCGACAGGGCCCAGTAGAGCCGGACAGAGCCCGACAGAGCCCAGTAGAGCCCAGTAGAGCCCGACAGGGCCCAGTAGAGACCGACAGAGCCCGACAGAGCCCGACAGAGCCCGACAGAGCGCGACAGGGCCCGACAGGGCCCAGTAGAGACCGACAGAGCCCGACAGAGCCCAGTAGAGCCCAGTAGAGCCCGACAGGGCCCGACAGGGCCCGACAGGGCCCAGTAGAGCCCGACAGAGCCCGACAGAGCCTGACAGAGCCCGACAGGGACCGACAGGGCGCGACAGAGCCCGACAGGGCCCGACAGGGCCCGACAGAGCCCGACAGAGCCCGACAGGGCCCAGTAGAGCCCGACAGAGCCCGACAGAACCCGACAGGGCCCGACAGGGCCCGACAGAGCCCGACAGAGCCCGACAGGGCCCGACAGGGCCCGACAGAGCCCAGTAGAGCCCGACAGAGCCCGACAGAGCCCGACAGAGCCCGACAGGGCCCGACAGGGCCCAGTAGAGCCCGACAGAGCCCGACAGAGCCCGACAGAGCCCGACAGGGCCCGACAGAGCCCGACAGGGCCCGACAGGGCCCGACAGGGCCCGACAGGGCCCGACAGAGCCCGACAGGGCACGACAGAGCCCGACAGAGCCCGACAGAGCCCGACAGAGCCCAGTAGAGCCCAGTAGAGCCCGACAGAGCCCGACAGAGCCCGACAGAGCCCGACAGGGCCCGACAGGGCCCAGTAGAGCCCGACAGAGCCCGACAGAGCCCGACAGAGCCCGACAGAGCCCGACAGGGCCCGACAGAGCCCGACAGAGCCCGACAGGTCCCGACAGGGCCCAGTAGAGCCCGACAGAGCCCGAGAGGGCCCGACAGAGCCCGACAGAGCCCGACAGAGCCCGACAGGGCCCGACAGAGCCCGACAGAGACCGACAGAGCCCGACAGGGCCCGACAGGGCCTAGTAGAGCCCGACAGAGCCCGACAGAGCCCGACAGAACCCCACAGGGCCCAGTAGAGCCCGACAGAGCCCGACAAAGCCCGACAGAGCCCGACAGGGCCCGACAGAGCCCGACAGAGCCCGACAGAGCCCGACAGGGCCCAGTAGAGCCCGACAGAGCCCGACAGAGCCCGACAGAGCCCGACAGGGCCCGACAGAGCCCGACAGAGCCCGACAGAGCCCAGTACAGCCCGACAGAGCCCGACAGGGCCCGACAGATCCCGACAGAGCCCGACAGAGCCCGACAGGGCCCAGTAGAGCCCGACAGAGCCCGACAGAGCCCGACAGAGCCCGACAGGGCCCGACAGAGCCCGACAGAGCCCGACAGGGCCCGACAGGGCCCGACAGAGCCCGACAGGGCCCGACAGAGCCCGACAGAGCCCGACAGGGCCCGACAGGGCCCGACAGAGCCCGACAGGGCCCGACAGAGCCCGACAGAGCCCGACAGGGCCCGACAGAACCCGACAGAGCCCGACAGGGCCCAGTAGAGCCCGACAGAGCCCGACAGAGCCCGACAGAGCCCAACAGAGCCCGACAGAGCCCAGTAGAGCCCGACAGAGCCCGACAGAGCCCGACAGAGACGACAGGGCCCGACAGAGCCCGACAGGGCCCGACAGGGCCCGACAGAGCCCGACAGAGCCTGACAGAGCCCGACAGGGCCCAGTAGAGCCCGACAGAGCCCGACAGAGCCCGACAGGGCCCGACAGGGCCCGACAGAGCCCGACAGAGCCCGACAGGGCCCGACAGGGCCCGACAGGGCCCGACAGAGCCCGACAGAACCCGACAGGGCCCGACAGGGCCCAGTAGAGCCCGACAGAGCCCGACAGAGCCCGACAGAGCCCAACAGAACCCGACAGAGGCCGACAGAGCCCAGTAGAGCCCGACAGAGCCCGACAGAGCCCGACAGAGCCCGACAGGGCCCGACAGGGCCCGACAGGGCCCAGTAGAGCCCGACAGAGCCCGACAGAGCCCGACAGAGCCCGAGAGGGCCCGACAGGGCCCAGTAGAGCCCGACAGAGCCCGACAGAGCCCGACAGAGCCCGACAGAACCCGACAGAGCCCGACAGAGCCCGACAGGGCCCGACAGGGCCCGACAGGGCCCGACAGAGCCCGACAGAGCCTGACAGGGCCCAGTAGAGCCCGACAGAGCCCGACAGAGCCCAGTAGAGCCCGACAGAGCCCGACAGAGCCCGACAGAGCCCGACAGAACCCGACAGAGCCCGACAGAGCCCGACAGAGACCAGTTGAGCCCGACAGAGCCCGACAGAGCCCGACAGAGCCCGACAGGGCCCGACAGGGCCCAGTAGAGCCCGACAGAGCCCGACAGGGCCCGACAGAGCCCGACAGAGCCCGACAGGGCCCAGTAGAGCCCGACAGAGCCCGACAGAGCCCAGTAGAGCCCAGTAGAGCCCGACAGGGCCCGACATTGCCCGACAGAGCCCGACAGAGCCCGACAGGGCCCAGTAGAGCCCGACAGAGCCCGACAGAGCCCGACAGAGCCCGACAGGGCCCGACAGAGCCCGACAGAGCCCGACAGAGCCCGACAGGGCCCGACAGGGCCCGACAGAGCCCGACAGGGCCCGACAGAGCCCGACAGAGCCCGACAGAGCCCGACAGGGCCCGACAGAACCCGACAGAGCCCGACAGGGCCCAGTAGAGCCCGACAGAGCCCGACAGAGCCCGACAGAGCCCAACAGAGCCCGACAGAGCCCAGTAGAGCCCGACAGAGCCCGACAGAGCCCGACAGAGACGACAGGGCCCGACAGAGCCCGACAGGGCCCGACAGGGCCCGACAGAGCCCGACAGAGCCTGACAGGGCCCGACAGAGCCCGACAGAGCCCGCCAGAACCCGACAGAGGCCAACAGAGCCCAGTAGAGCCCGACAGAGCCCGACAGAGCCCGACAGAGCCCGACAGGGCCCGACAGGGCCCGACAGGGCCCAGTAGAGCCCGACAGAGCCCGACAGAGCCCGACAGAGCCCGACAGAGCCCGACAGGGCCCAGTAGAGCCCGACAGAGCCCGACAGAGCCCGACAGAGACCGACAGGGTCCGACAGAGCCCGACAGAGCCCGACAGAGCCCAGTAGGGCCCGACAGGGCCCGACAGGGCCCAGTAGAGCCCGACAGAGCACGACAGGGCCCGACAGAGCCCGACAGAGCCCGACAGAGCCCGACATGGCCCGACAGAGCCCGACAGGGCCCGACAGGGCCCAGTAGAGCCCGACAGAGCCCGACAGAACCCGACAGGGCCCGACAGAACCCGACAGAGCCCAGTAGAGCCCGACAGAGCCCGACAGAGCCCGACAGAGCCCGACAGGGCCCGACAGAGCCCGACAGAGCCCGACAGGGCCCAGTAGAGCCCGACAGAGCCCGACAGAGCCCGACAGAGCCCGAGAGAGCCCGACAGGGCCCGACAGAGCCCGACAGGGCCCGACAGGGCCCGACAGAGCCCGACAGGGCGCGACAGAGCCCGACAGAGCCCGACAGAGCCCGACAGGGCCCGACAGAGACCGACAGAGCCCGACAGGGCCCAGTAGAGCCCGAAAGAGCCCGACAGAGCCCGACAGAGCCCAACAGAGCCCGACAGAGCCCGACAGAGCCCAGTAGAGCCCAGTAGAGCCCGACAGAGCCCGACAGAGCACAGTAGAGCCCAGTAGAGCCCGACAGAGCCCGACAGAGCCCGACAGAGCCCGACAGAACCCGACAGAGCCCGACAGAGACCAGTTGAGCCCGACAGAGCCCGACAGAGCCCGACAGGGCCCGACAGAGCCCGACAGAGCCCGACAGAGCCCGACAGAGCCCGAGAGAGCCCGACAGGGCCCGACAGAGCCCGACAGAGCCCGACAGGGCCCGACAGGGCCCGACAGAGCCCGACAGGGCCCGACAGAGCCCGACAGAGCCCGACAGGGCCCGACAGAGCCCGACAGAGCCCAGTAGAGCCCGACAGAGCCCGACAGAGCCCGACAGAGCCCGACAGGGCCCGACAGAGCCCGACAGAGCCCGACAGAGCCCGACAGGGCCCAGTAGAGCCCGACAGAGCCCGACAGAGCCCGACAGGGCCCGACAGGGCCCGACAGAGCCCGACAGAGCCCGACAGGGCCCGACAGGGCCCGACAGGGCCCAGTAGAGCCCGACAGAGCCCGACAGAGCCCGACAGGGCCCGACAGGGCCCGACAGAGCCCGACAGAGCCCGACAGGGCCCGACAGGGCCCGACAGAGCCCAGTAGAGCCCGACAGAGCCCGACAGAGCCCGACAGAGCCCGCCAGAACCCGACAGAGGCCGACAGAGCCCAGTAGAGCCCGACAGAGCCCGACAGAGCCCGACAGGGCCCGACAGAGCCCGACAGGGCCCAGTAGAGCCCGACAGAGCCCGACAGAGCCCGACAGAGCCCGACAGAGCCCGACAGGGCCCGACAGAGCCCGACAGGGCCCGACAGGGCCCGACAGAGCCCGACAGGGCGCGACAGAGCCCGACAGAGCCCGACAGAGCCCGACAGGGCCCGACAGAGACCGACAGAGCCCGACAGGGCCCAGTAGAGCCCAACAGAGCCCGACAGAGCCCAGTAGAGCCCGACAGAGCCCGACAGAGACCGACAGGGTCCGACAGAGCCCGACAGAGCCCGACAGAGCCCAGTAGGGCCCGACAGGGCCCGACAGGGCCCAGTAGAGCCCGACAGAGCACGACAGGGCCCGACAGAGCCCGACAGAGCCCGACAGAGCCCGACATGGCCCGACAGAGCCCGACAGGGCCCGACAGGGCCCAGTAGAGCCCGACAGAGCCCGACAGAGCCCGACAGAACCCGACAGAGCCCGACAGAACCCGACAGAGCCCAGTAGAGCCCGACAGAGCCCGACAGAGCCCGACAGAGCCCGACAGGGCCCGACAGAGCCCGACAGAGCCCGACAGGGCCCAGTAGAGCCCGACAGAGCCCGACAGAGCCCGACAGAGCCCGAGAGAGCCCGACAGGGCCCGACAGAGCCCGACAGGGCCCGACAGGGCCCGACAGAGCCCGACAGGGCGCGACAGAGCCCGACAGAGCCCGACAGAGCCCGACAGGGCCCGACAGAGACCGACAGAGCCCGACAGGGCCCAGTAGAGCCCGAAAGAGCCCGACAGAGCCCGACAGAGCCCAACAGAGCCCGACAGAGCCCAACAGAGCCCAGTAGAGCCCAGTAGAGCCCGACAGAGCCCGACAGAGCCCAGTAGAGCCCAGTAGAGCCCGACAGAGCCCGACAGAGCCCGACAGAGCCCGACAGAACCCGACAGAGCCCGACAGAGACCAGTTGAGCCCGACAGAGCCCGACAGAGCCCGACAGAGCCCGACAGGGCCCGACAGGGCCCAGTAGAGCCCGACAGAGCCCGACAGAGCCCGACAGAGCCCGAGAGAGCCCGACAGGGCCCGACAGAGCCCGACAGAGCCCGAAAGGGCCCGACAGGGCCCGACAGAGCCCGACAGGGCCCGACAGAGCCCGACAGGGCCCGACAGGGCCCGACAGAGCCCGACAGAGCCCGACAGGGCCCAGTAGAGCCCGACAGAGCCCGACAGAGCCCGACAGAGCCCAACAGAGCCCGACAGAGCCCAGTAGAGCCCGACAGAGCCCGACAGAGCCCGACAGAGCCCGACAGGGCCCGACAGAGCCCGACAGAGCCCAACAGAGCCCGACAGGGCCCGACAGAGCCCAGTAGAGCCCAGTAGAGCCCGACAGAGCCCGACAGAGCCCGACAGAGCCCAACAGAGCCCGACAGGGCCCAGTAGAGCCCGACAGAGCCCGACAGAGCCCGACAGAGCCCGACAGGGCCCAGTAGAGCCCGACAGAGCCCGACAGAGCCCGACAGGGCCCGACAGGGCCCGACAGAGCCCGACAGAGCCCGACAGCGCCCGACAGGGCCCGACAGGGCCCAGTAGAGCCCGACAGAGCCCGACAGAGCCCGACAGGGCCCGACAGGGCCCGACAGAGCCCGACAGAGCCCGACAGGGCCCGACAGGGCCCGACAGAGCCCAGTAGAGCCCGACAGAGCCCGACAGAGCCCGACAGAGCCCGCCAGAACCCGACAGAGGCCGACAGAGCCCAGTAGAGCCCGACAGAGCCCGAGAGAGCCCGACAGAGCCCGACAGGGCCCGACAGGGCCCGACAGGGCCCAGTAGAGCCCGACAGAGCCCGACAGAGCCCGACAGAGCCCGACAGGGCCCAGTAGAGCCCGACAGAGCCCGACAGAGCCCGACAGAGACCGACAGGGTCCGACAGAGCCCGACAGAGGCCGACAGAGCCAGTAGGGCCCGACAGGGCCCGACAGGGCCCAGTAGAGCCCGACAGAGCACGACCAGGGCCCGACAGAGCCCGACAGAGCCCGACAGAGCCCGACATGGCCCGACAGAGCCCGACAGGGCCCGACAGGGCCCAGTAGAGCCCGACAGAGCCCGACAGAGCCCGACAGAACCCGACAGAGCCAGTAGAGCCCGACAGAGCCCGACAGAGCCCGACAGAGCCCGACAGGGCCCGACAGAGCCCGACAGAGACCGACAGGGCCCAGTAGAGCCCGACAGAGCCCGACAGAGCCCGACAGAGCCCGAGAGAGCCCGACAGGGCCCGACAGAGCCCGACAGGGCCCGACAGGGCCCGACAGAGCCCGACAGGGCGCGACAGAGCCCGACAGAGCCCGACAGAGCCCGACAGGGCCCGACAGAGACCGACAGAGCCCGACAGGGCCCAGTAGAGCCCGAAAGAGCCCGACAGAGCCCAACAGAGCCCGACAGAGCCCGACAGAGCCCAGTAGAGCCCAGTAGAGCCCGACAGAGCCCGACAGAGCCCGACAGAGCCCGACAGAACCCGACAGAGCCCGACAGAGACCAGTTGAGCCCGACAGAGCCCGACAGAGCCCGACAGAGCCCGACAGGGCCCGACAGGGCCCAGTAGAGCCCGACAGAGCCCGACAGAGCCCGACAGAGCCCGACAGAGCCCGACAGGGCCCGACAGAGCCCGACAGAGCCCGACAGGGCCCGACAGGGCCCGACAGAGCCCGACAGGGCCCGACAGAGCCCGACAGAGCCCGACAGGGCCCGACAGAGCCCGACAGAGCCCGACAGGGCCCAGTAGAGCCCGACAGAGCCCGACAGAGCCCGACAGAGCCCGACAGAGCCCAGTAGAGCCCGACAGAGCCCGACAGAGCCCGACAGAGCCCGACAGGGCCCCGACAGAGCCCGACAGAGCCCGACAGAGCCCGACAGGGCCCGACAGAGCCCGACAGAGCCCGACAGAGCCCGACAGGGCCCGACAGGGCCCGACAGGGCCCAGTAGAGACCGACAGAGCCCGACAGAGCCCGACAGGGCCCGACAGGGCCCGACAGAGCCCGACAGAGCCCGACAGGGCCCGACAGGGCCCGACAGAGCCCAGTAGAGCCCGACAGAGCCCGACAGAGCCCGCCAGAACCCGACAGAGGCCGACAGAGCCCAGTAGAGCCCGACAGAGCCCGACAGAGCCCGACAGAGCCCGACAGGGCCCGACAGGGCCCGACAGGGCCCAGTAGAGCCCGACAGAGCCCGACAGAGCCCGACAGAGCCCGACAGGGCCCGACAGGGCCCAGTAGAGCCCGACAGAGCCTGACAGAGCCCGACAGAGCCCGACAGAACCCGACAGAGCCCGACAGAGCCCGACAGGGCCCGACAGGGCCCGACAGAGCCCGACAGAGCCCGACAGGGCCCAGTAGAGCCCGACAGAGCCCGACAGAGCCCAGTAGAGCCCGACAGAGCCCGACAGAGCCCGACAGAGCCCGACAGAACCCGACAGAGCCCGACAGAGACCAGTTGAGCCCGACAGAGCCCGACAGAGCCCGTCAGAGCCCGACAGGGCCCGACAGGGCCCAGTAGAGCCCGACAGAGCCCGACAGAGCCCGACAGAGCCCGACAGGGCCCAGTAGAGCCCGACAGAGCCCGACAGAGCCCGACAGAGCCCGACAGGGCCCGACAGAGCCCGACAGAGCCCGACAGGGCCCGACAGGGCCCGACAGAGCCCATTAGAGCCCGACAGAGCCCGACAGAGCCCGACAGAGACCGACAGAGCCCGACAGGGCCCAGTAGAGCCCAGTAGAGCCCGACAGAGCCGACAGGGCCCGACAGAGCCCGACAGAGCCCGACAGAGCCCGACAGGGCCCGACAGAGCCTGACAGAGCCCGACAGGGCCCAGTAGAGCCCGACAGAGCCCGACAGAGCCCGACAGAGCCCGACAGGCCCCGACAGAGCCCGACAGAGCCCGACAGGGCCCGACAGAGCCCGACAGAGCCCGACAGGGCCCGACAGGGCCCAGTAGAGCCCGACAGAGCCCGACAGAGCCCGACAGAGCCCAACAGGGCCCGACAGGGCCCGACAGAGCCCGACAGGGCCCGACAGGGCCCGACAGAGCCCAGTAGAGCCCGACAGAGCCCGACAGAGCCCAACAGGGCCCGACAGGGCCCAGTAGAGCCCGACAGAGCCCGACAGAGCCCGACAGGGCCCGACAGAGCCCGACAGAGCCCGACAGGGCCCGACAGGGCCCAGTAGAGCCCGACAGAGCCCGACAGAGCCCGACAGAACCCGTCAGAGCCCGACAGAACCCGACAGGGCCCGACAGAGCCCGACAGAGCCCGACAGGGCCCAGTAGAGCCCGACAGAGCCCGACAGAGCCCGACAGAGACCGACAGGGCCCGACAGAGCCCGACAGAGCCCGACAGGGCCCGACAGGGCCCAGTAGAGCCCGACAGAGCCCGACAGGGCCCGACAGAGCCCGACAGAGCCCGACAGAGCCCGATATGGCCCGACAGAGCCCGACAGAGCCCGACAGAGCCCGACAGGGCCCGACAGGGCCAGTAGAGCCCGACAGAGCCCGACAGAGCCCGACAGAACCCGACAGGGCCCAGTAGAGCCTGACAGAGCCCGACAGAGCCCGACAGAGCCCGACAGGGCCCGACAGAGCCCGACAGAGCCCGACAGGGCCCAGTAGAGCCCGACAGAGCCCGACAGAGCCCGACAGAGCCCGACAGGGCCCGACAGAGCCCGACAGAGCCCGACAGAGCCCGACAGGGCCCAGTAGAGCCCGACAGAGCCCGACAGGGCCCGACAGAGCCCGACAGAGCCCGACAGAGCCCAGTAGAGCCCGACAGAGCCCGACAGAGCCCGACAGAGCCCGACAGGGCCCGACAGAGCCCGACAGAGCCCGACAGGACCCGACAGGGCCCGACAGGGCCCGACAGAGCCCGACAGGGCCCGACAGAGCCCGACAGAGCCCGACAGATCCCGACAGGGCCCAGTAGAGCCCGACAGAGCCCGACAGAGCCCGACAGAGCCCAACAGAGCCCGACAGAGCCCAGTAGAGCCCGACAGAGCCCGACAGAGCCCGACAGAGCCCGACAGGGCCCGACAGAGCCCGACAGAGCCCGACAGGGCCCAGTAGAGCCCGACAGAGCCCGACAGAGCCCGACAGAGCCCGACAGAGCCCAGTAGAGCCCGACAGAACCCGACAGAGCCCGACAGAGCCCGACAGAGCCCAGTAGAGCCCGACAGAGCCCGACAGGGCCCGACAGGGCCCGACAGGGCCCAGTAGAGCCGGACAGAGCCCGACAGAGCCCAGTAGAGCCCAGTAGAGCCCGACAGAGCCCGACAGAGCCCGACAGAGCCCGACAGGGCCCGACAGAGCCCGACAGAGCCCGACAGGGCCCGACAGGGCCCGACAGAGCCCGACAGAGCCTGACAGAGCCCAGTAGAGCCCAGTAGAGCCCGACAGGGCCCGACAGGGCCCAACAGGGCCCAGTAGAGCCCGACAGAGCCCGACAGAGCCTGACAGAGCCCGACAGGGACCGACAGGGCGCGACAGAGCCCGACAGAGCCCGACAGGGCCCAGTAGAGCCCGACAGAGCCCGACAGAGCCCGACAGAGCCCGACAGAGCCCGACAGGGCCCAGTAGAGCCCGACAGAGCCCGACAGAGCCCGACAGGGCCCGAGAGAGCCCGACAGAGCCCGACAGGGCCCGACAGGGCCCGACAGGGCCCAGTAGAGCCCGACAGAGCCTGACAGAGCCCAGTAGAGCCCAGTAGAGCCCGACAGGGCCCGACAGGGCCCGACAGGGCCCAGTAGAGCCCGACAGAGCCCGACAGAGCCCGACAGAGCCCAACAGAGCCCGACAGAGCCCAGTAGAGCCCGACAGAGCCCGACAGAGCCCGACAGAGCCCGACAGGGCCCGACAGAGCCCGACAGAGCCCGACAGGGCCCAGTAGAGCCCGACAGAGCCCGACAGAGCCCGACAGAGCCCGACAGAGCCCAGTAGAGCCCGACAGAACCCGACAGAGCCCGACAGAGCCCGACAGAGCCCAGTAGAACCCGACAGAGCCCGACAGGGCCCGACAGGGCCCGACAGGGCCCAGTAGAGCCGGACAAAGCCCGACAGAGCCCAGTAGAGCCCAGTAGAGCCCGACAGAGCCCGACAGAGCCCGACAGAGCCCGACAGGGCCCGACAGAGCCCGACAGAGCCCGACAGGGCCCGACAGGGCCCAGTAGAGCCCGACAGAGCCTGACAGAGCCCAGTAGAGCCCAGTAGAGCCCGACAGGGCCCGACAGGGCCCGAGAGGCCCAGTAGAGCCCGACAGAGCCCGACAGAGCCTGACAGAGCCCGACAGGGACCGACAGGGCGCGACAGAGCCCGACAGAGCCCGACAGGGCCCAGTAGAGCCCGACAGAGCCCGACAGAGCCCGACAGAGCCCGACAGAGCCCGACAGGGCCCAGTAGAGCCCGACAGAGCCCGACAGAGCCCGACAGAGCCCGACAGGGCCCGACAGGGCCCGACAGAGCCCGACAGAGCCCGACAGGGCCCAGTAGAGCCCGACAGAGCCCGACAGAGCCCGACAGTGCCCGACAGGGCCCGACAGAGCCCGACAGAGCCCGACAGGGCCCGACAGGGCCCGACAGAGCCCAGTAGAGCCCGACAGAGCCCGACAGAGCCCGACAGAGCCCGACAGGGCCCGACAGGGCCCAGTAGAGCCCGACAGAGCCCGACAGAGCCCGACAGAGCCCGACAGGGCCCGACAGAGCCCGACAGAGCCCGACAGGGCCCGACAGGGCCCGACAGAGCCCGACAGGGCCCGACAGAGCCCGACAGAGCCCGACAGGGCACGACAGAGCCCGACAGAGCCCGACAGAGCCCGACAGAAACCGACAGAGCCCGACAGAGCCCAGTAGAGCCCGACAGAGCCCGACAGAACCCGACAGAGCCCGACAGAGCCCGACAGAGCCCGACAGGGCCCGACAGAGCCTGACAGAGCCCGACAGGGACCAGTAGAGCCCGACAGAGCCCGACAGAGCCCGACAGAGCCCGACAGGCCCCGACAGAGCCCGACAGAGCCCGACAGGGCCCGACAGAGCCCGACAGAGCCCGACAGGGCCCGACAGGGCCCAGTAGAGCCCGACAGAGCCCGACAGATCCCGACAGAGCCCAACAGGGCCCGACAGGGCCCGACAGAGCCCGACAGGGCCCGACAGGGCCCGACAGAGCCCAGTAGAGCCCGACAGAGCCCGACAGAGCCCAACAGGGCCCGACAGGGCCCAGTAGAGCCCGACAGAGCCCGACAGAGCCCGACAGGGCCCGACAGAGCCCGACAGAGCCCGACAGGGCCCGACAGGGCCCGACAGGGCCCAGTAGAGCCCGACAGAGCCCGACAGAGCCCGACAGAACCCGTCAGAGCCCGACAGAGCCCGACAGGGCCCGACAGAGCCCGACAGAGCCCGACAGGGCCCAGTAGAGCCCGACAGAGCCCGACAGAGCCCGACAGAGACCGACAGGGCCCGACAGAGCCCGACAGAGCCCGACAGGGCCCGACAGGGCCCAGTAGAGCCCGACAGAGCCCGACAGGGCCCGACAGAGCCCGACAGAGCCCGACAGAGCCCGATATGGCCCGACAGAGCCCGACAGAGCCCGACAGGGCCCGACAGGGCCCAGTAGAGCCCGACAGAGCCCGACAGAGCCCGACAGAACCCGACAGGGCCCAGTAGAGCCTGACAGAGCCCGACAGAGCCCGACAGAGCCCGACAGGGCCCGACAGAGCCCGACAGAGCCCGACAGGGCCCAGTAGAGCCCGACAGAGCCCGACAGAGCCCGACAGAGCCCGACAGGGCCCGACAGAGCCCGACAGAGCCCGACAGAGCCCGACAGGGCCCAGTAGAGCCCGACAGAGCCCGACAGGGCCCGACAGAGCCCGACAGAGCCCGACAGAGCCCAGTAGAGCCCGACAGAGCCCGACAGAGCCCGACAGAGCCCGACAGGGCCCGACAGAGCCCGACAGAGCCCGACAGGACCCGACAGGGCCCGACAGGGCCCGACAGAGCCCGACAGGGCCCGACAGAGCCCGACAGAGCCCGACAGATCCCGACAGGGCCCAGTAGAGCCCGACAGAGCCCGACAGAGCCCGACAGAGCCCAACAGAGCCCGACAGAGCCCAGTAGAGCCCGACAGAGCCCGACAGAGCCCGACAGAGCCCGACAGGGCCCGACAGAGCCCGACAGAGCCCGACAGGGCCCAGTAGAGCCCGACAGAGCCCGACAGAGCCCGACAGAGCCCGACAGAGCCCAGTAGAGCCCGACAGAACCCGACAGAGCCCGACAGAGCCCAGTAGAGCCCGACAGAGCCCGACAGGGCCCGACAGGGCCCGACAGGGCCCAGTAGAGCCGGACAGAGCCCGACAGAGCCCAGTAGAGCCCAGTAGAGCCCGACAGAGCCCGACAGAGCCCGACAGAGCCCGACAGGGCCCGACAGAGCCCGACAGAGCCCGACAGGGCCCGACAGGGCCCAGTAGAGCCCGACAGAGCCTGACAGAGCCCAGTAGAGCCCAGTAGAGCCCGACAGGGCCCGACAGGGCCCGACAGGGCCCAGTAGAGCCCGACAGAGCCCGACAGAGCCTGACAGAGCCCGACAGGGACCGACAGGGCGCGACAGAGCCCGACAGAGCCCGACAGGGCCCAGTAGAGCCCGACAGAGCCCGACAGAGCCCGACAGAGCCCGACAGAGCCCGACAGGGCCCAGTAGAGCCCGACAGAGCCCGACAGAGCCCGACAGAGCCCGACAGGGCCCGACAGAGCCCGACAGAGCCCGACAGGGCCCGACAGGGCCCAGTAGAGCCCGACAGAGCCTGACAGAGCCCAGTAGAGCCCAGTAGAGCCCGACAGGGCCCGACAGGGCCCGACAGGGCCCAGTAGAGCCCGACAGAGCCCGACAGAGCCCGACAGAGCCCAACAGAGCCCGACAGAGCCCAGTAGAGCCCGACAGAGCCCGACAGAACCCGACAGAGCCCGACAGGGCCCGACAGAGCCCGACAGAGCCCAGTAGAACCCGACAGAGCCCGACAGGGCCCGACAGGGCCCGACAGGGCCCAGTAGAGCCGGACAGACCCCGACAGAGCCCAGTAGAGCCCAGTAGAGCCCGACAGAGCCCGACAGAGCCCGGACAGAGCCCGACAGGGCCCGACAGAGCCCGACAGAGCCCGACAGGGCCCGACAGGGCCCAGTAGAGCCCGACAGAGCCTGACAGAGCCCAGTAGAGCCCAGTAGAGCCCGACAGGGCCCGACAGGGCCCGACAGGGCCCAGTAGAGCCCGACAGAGCCCGACAGAGCCTGACAGAGCCCGACAGGGACCGACAGGGCGCGACAGAGCCCGACAGAGCCCGACAGGGCCCAGTAGAGCCCGACAGAGCCCGACAGAGCCCGACAGAGCCCGACAGAGCCCGACAGGGCCCAGTAGAGCCCGACAGAGCCCGACAGAGCCCGACAGAGCCCGACAGGGCCCGACAGGGCCCGACAGAGCCCGACAGAGCCCAACAGGGCCCAACAGAGCCCGACAGAGCCCGACAGGGCCCAGTAGAGCCCGACAGAGCCCGACAGAGCCCGACAGTGCCCGACAGGGCCCGACAGAGCCCGACAGAGCCCGACAGGGCCCGACAGGGCCCGACAGAGCCCAGTAGAGCTCGACAGAGCCCGACAGAGCCCGACAGAGCCCGACAGGGCCCGACAGGGCCCAGTAGAGCCCGACAGAGCCCGACAGAGCCCGACAGAGCCCGACAGGGCCCGACAGAGCCCGACAGAGCCCGACAGGGCCCGACAGGGCCCGACAGAGCCCGACAGGGCCCGACAGAGCCCGACAGAGCCCGACAGGGCACGACAGAGCCCGACAGAGCCCGACAGAGCCCGACAGAAACCGACAGAGCCCGACAGAGCCCAGTAGAGCCCGACAGAGCCCGACAGAACCCGACAGAGCCCGACAGAAACCGACAGAGCCCGACAGAGCCCAGTAGAGCCCGACAGAGCCCGACAGAGCCCGACAGAGCCCGACAGGGCCCGACAGGGCCCGACAGGGCCCAGTAGAGCCCGACAGAGCCCGACAGAGCCCGACAGAGCCCGAGAGGGCCCGACAGGGCCCAGTAGAGCCCGACAGAGCCCGACAGAGCCCGACAGAGCCCGACAGAGCCCAACAGAGCCCGACAGAGCCCAGTAGAGCCCGACAGAGCCCGACAGAGCCCGACAGAGCCCGACAGGGCCCGACAGAGCCCGACAGAGCCCGACAGAGCCCGACAGGGCCCAGTAGAGCCCGACAGAGCCCGACAGAGCCCGACAGGGCCCGACAGGGCCCGACAGAGCCCGACAGAGCCCGACAGGGCCCGACAGGGCCCGACAGGGCCCAGTAGAGCCCGACAGAGCCCGACAGAGCCCGACAGGGCCCGACAGGGCCCGACAGAGCCCAACAGAGCCCGACAGGGCCCGACAGGGCCCGACAGAGCCCAGTAGAGCCCGACAGAGCCCAGTAGAGCCCGACAGAGCCCGACAGAGCCCGACAGAGCCCGCCAGAACCCGACAGAGGCCGACAGAGCCCAGTAGAGCCCGACAGAGCCCGACAGAGCCCGACAGAGCCCGACAGGGCCCGACAGAGCCCGACAGAGCCCGACAGGGCCCAGTAGAGCCCGACAGAGCCCGACAGAGCCCGACAGAGCCCGAGAGAGCCCGACAGGGCCCGACAGAGCCCGACAGGGCCCGACAGGGCCCGACAGAGCCCGACAGGGCGCGACAGAGCCCGACAGAGCCCGACAGAGCCCGACAGGGCCCGACAGAGACCGACAGAGCCCGACAGGGCCCAGTAGAGCCCAACAGAGCCCGACAGAGCCCAGTAGAGCCCGACAGAGCCCGACAGAGACCGACAGGGTCTGACAGAGCCCGACAGAGCCCGACAGAGCCCAGTAGGGCCCGACAGGGCCCGACAGGGCCCAGTAGAGCCCGACAGAGCACGACAGGGCCCGACAGAGCCCGACAGAGCCCGACAGAGCCCGACATGGCCCGACAGAGCCCGACAGGGCCCGACAGGGCCCAGTAGAGCCCGACAGAGCCCGACAGAGCCCGACAGAACCCGACAGAGCCCGACAGAACCCGACAGAGCCCAGTAGAGCCCGACAGAGCCCGACAGAGCCCGACAGAGCCCGACAGGGCCCGACAGAGCCCGACAGAGCCCGACAGGGCCCAGTAGAGCCCGACAGAGCCCGACAGAGCCCGACAGAGCCCGAGAGAGCCCGACAGGGCCCGACAGAGCCCGACAGGGCCCGACAGGGCCCGACAGAGCCCGACAGGGCCCGACAGAGCCCGACAGAGCCCGACAGAGCCCGACAGGGCCCGACAGAGACCGACAGAGCCCGACAGGGCCCAGTAGAGCCCGAAAGAGCCCGACAGAGCCCGACAGAGCCCAACAGAGCCCGACAGAGCCCGACAGAGCCCAGTAGAGCCCAGTAGAGCCCGACAGAGCCCGACAGAGCCCAGTAGAGCCCAGTAGAGCCCGACAGAGCCCGACAGAGCCCGACAGAGCCCGACAGAACCCGACAGAGCCCGACAGAGACCAGTTGAGCCCGACAGAGTCCGACAGAGCCCGACAGAGACCGACAGGGCCCGACAGGGCCCAGTAGAGCCCGACAGAGCCCGACAGAGCCCGACAGAGCCCGACAGGGCCCGACAGAGCCCGACAGAGCCCGACAGGGCCCGACAGGGCCCGACAGAGCCCGACAGGGCCCGACAGAGCCCGACAGAGCCCGACAGGGCCCGACAGAGCCCGACAGAGCCCGACAGGGCCCAGTAGAGCCCGACAGAGCCCGACAGAGCCCGACAGAGCCCAACAGAGCCCGACAGAGCCCAGTAGAGCCCGACAGAGCCCGACAGAGCCCGACAGAGCCCGACAGGGCCCGACAGAGCCCGACAGAGCCCGACAGAGCCCGACAGGGCCCAGTAGAGCCCGACAGAGCCCGACAGAGCCCGACAGGGCCCGACAGGGCCCGACAGAGCCCGACAGAGCCCGACAGAGGCCGACAGAGCCCGACAGAGCCCAGTAGAGCCCGACAGAGCCCGACAGAGCCCGACAGAGCCCGACAGAGCCCGACAGGGCCCAGTAGAGCCCGACAGAGCCCGACAGAGCCCGACAGGGCCCGACAGGGCCCGACAGAGCCCGACAGAGCCCGACAGGGCCCGACAGGGCCCAGTAGAGCCCGACAGAGCCCGACAGAGCCCGACAGGGCCCGACAGGGCCCAACAGAGCCCGACAGAGCCCGACAGGGTCCGACAGGGCCCGACAGAGCCCAGTAGAGCCCGACAGAGCCCGACAGAGCCCGACAGAGCCCTCCAGAACCCGACAGAGGCCGACAGAGCCCAGTAGAGCCCGACAGAGCCCGACAGGGCCCGACAGGGCCCGACAGGGCCCAGTAGAGCCCGACAGAGCCCGACAGAGCCCGACAGAGCCCGACAGAGCCCGACAGGGCCCAGTAGAGCCCGACAGAGCCCGACAGAGCCCGACAGAGACCGACAGGGTCCGACAGAGCCCGACAGAGCCCGACAGAGCCCAGTAGGGCCCGACAGGGCCCGACAGGGCCCAGTAGAGCCCGACAGAGCACGACAGGGCCCGACAGAGCCCGACAGAGCCCGACAGAGCCCGACATGGCCCGACAGAGCCCGACAGGGCCCGACAGGGCCCAGTAGAGCCCGACAGAGCCCGACAGAGCCCGACAGAACCCGACAGAGCCCAGTAGAGCCCGATAGAGCCCGACAGAGCCCGACAGAGCCCGACAGGGCCCGACAGAGCCCGACAGAGCCCGACAGGGCCCAGTAGAGCCCGACAGAGCCCGACAGAGCCCGAGAGAGCCCGACAGGGCCCGATAGAGCCCGACAGGGCCCGACAGGGCCCGACAGAGCCCGACAGGGCGCGACAGAGCCCGACAGAGCCCGACAGAGCCCGACAGGGCCCGACAGAGACCGACAGAGCCCGACAGGGCCCAGTAGAGCCCGAAAGAGCCCGACAGAGCCCGACAGAGACCAATAGAGCCCGACAGAGCCCGACAGAGCCCAGTAGAGCCCAGTAGAGCCCGACAGAGCCCGACAGAGCCCAGTAGAGCCCAGTAGAGCCCGACAGAGCCCGACAGAGCCCGACAGAGCCCGACAGAACCCGACAGAGCCCGACAGAGACCAGTTGAGCCCGACAGAGCCCGACAGAGCCCGACAGAGCCCGACAGGGCCCGAAAGGGCCCAGTAGAGCCCGACAGAGCCCGACAGAGCCCGACAGAGCCCGAGAGAGCCCGACAGGGCCCGACAGAGCCCGACAGAGCCCGACAGGGCCCGACAGGGCCCGACAGAGCCCGACAGGGCCCGACAGAGCCCGACAGAGCACGACAGGGCCCGACAGAGCCCGACAGAGCCCGACAGGGCCCAGTAGAGCCCGACAGAGCCCGACAGAGCCCGACAGAGCCCGACAGAGCCCAGTAGAGCCCGACAGAGCCCGACAGAGCCCGACAGAGCCCGACAGGGCCCGACAGAGCCCGACAGAGCCCGACAGAGCCCGACAGGGCCCAGTAGAGCCCGACAGAGCCCGACAGAGCCCGACAGGGCCCGACAGGGCCCGACAGAGCCCGACAGAGCCCGACAGGGCCCGACAGGGCCCGACAGGGCCCAGTAGAGCCCGACAGAGCCCGACAGAGCCCGACAGGGCCCGACATGGCCCGACAGAGCCCGACAGAGCCCGACAGGGCCCGACAGGGCCCGACAGAGCCCAGTAGAGCCCGACAGAGCCCGACAGAGCCCGACAGAGCCCGCCAGAACCCGACAGAGGCCGACAGAGCCCAGTAGAGCCCGACAGAGCCCGACAGAGCCCGACAGAGCCCGACAGGGCCCGACAGGGCCCGACAGGGCCCAGTAGAGCCCGACAGAGCCCGACAGAGCCCGACAGAGCCCGAGAGGGCCCGACAGGGCCCAGTAGAGCCCGACAGAGCCCGACAGAGCCCGACAGAACCCGACAGAGCCCGACAGAGCCCGACAGGGCCCGACAGGGCCCGACAGAGCCCGACAGGGCCCAGTAGAGCCCGACAGAGCCCGACAGAGCCCAGTAGAGCCCGACAGAGCCCGACAGAGCCCGACAGAGCCCGACAGAACCCGACAGAGCCCGACAGAGACCAGTTGAGCCCGACAGAGCCCGACAGAGCCCGACAGAGCCCGACAGGGCCCGACAGGGCCCAGTAGAGCCCGACAGAGCCCGACAGAGCCCGACAGAGCCCGACAGAGCCCGACAGGGCCCAGTAGAGCCCGACAGAGCCCGACAGAGCCCGACAGAGCCCGACAGGGCCCGACAGAGCCCGACAGAGACCGACAGGGCCCGACAGGGCCCGACAGAGCCCATTAGAGCCCGACAGAGCCCGACAGAGCCCGACAGAGCCCGACAGAGCCCGAAAGGGCCCGACAGAGCCTGACAGAGCCCGACAGGGCCCAGTAGAGCCCGACAGAGCCCGACAGAGCCCGACAGAGCCCGACAGGCCCCGACAGAGCCCGACAGAGCCCGACAGGGCCCGACAGAGCCCGACAGAGCTCGACAGGGCCCGACAGGGCCCGACAGAGCCCAGTAGAGCCCGACAGAGCCCGACAGAGCCCAACAGGGCCCGACAGGGCCCAGTAGAGCCCGACAGAGCCCGACAGAGCCCGACAGGGCCCGACAGAGCCCGACAGAGCCTGACAGGGCCCGACAGGGCCCGACAGGGCCCAGTAGAGCCCGACAGAGCCCGACAGAGCCCGACAGAACCCGTCAGAGCCCGACAGAGCCCGACAGGGCACGACAGAGCCCGACAGAGCCCGACAGGGCCCAGTAGAGCCCGACAGAGCCCGACAGAGCCCGACAGAGACCGACAGGGCCCGACAGGGCCCGACAGAGCCCGACAGGGCCCGACAGGGCCCAGTAGAGCCCGACAGAGCCCGACAGGGCCCGACAGAGCCCGACAGAGCCCGACAGAGCCCGATATGGCCCGACAGAGCCCGACAGAGCCCGACAGGGCCCGACAGGGCCCGACAGGGCCCAGTAGAGCCCGACAGAGCCCGACAGAGCCCGACAGAACCCGACAGGGCCCAGTAGAGCCTGACAGAGCCCGACAGAGCCCGACAGAGCCCGACAGGGCCCGACAGAGCCCGACAGAGCCCGACAGGGCCCAGTAGAGCCCGACAGAGCCCGACAGAGCCCGACAGAGCCCGACAGGGCCCGACAGAGCCCGACAGAGCCCGACAGAGCCCGACAGGGCCCAGTAGAGCCCGACAGAGCCCGACAGGGCCCGACAGAGCCCGACAGAGCCCGACAGAGCCCAGTAGAGCCCGACAGAGCCCGACAGAGCCCGACAGAGCCCGACAGGGCCCGACAGAGCCCAACAGAGCCCGACAGGACCCGACAGGGCCCGACAGAGCCCGACAGGGCCCGACAGAGCCCGACAGAGCCCGACAGAGCCCGACAGGGCCCAGTAGAGCCCGACAGAGCCCGACAGAGCCCGACAGAGCCCAACAGAGCCCGACAGAGACCAGTAGAGCCCGACAGAGCCCGACAGAGCCCGACAGAGCCCGACAGGGCCCGACAGAGCCCGACAGAGCCCGACAGGGCCCAGTAGAGCCCGACAGAGCCCGACAGAGCCCGACAGAGCCCGAGAGGGCCCGACAGGGCCCAGTAGAGCCCGACAGAGCCCGACAGAGCCCGACAGAGCCCGACAGAACCCGACAGAGCCCGACAGAGCCCGACAGGGCCCGACAGGGCCCGACAGAGCCCGACAGAGCCCGACAGAGCCTGACAGGGCCCAGTAGAGCCCGACAGAGCCCGACAGAGCCCAGTAGAGCCCGACAGAGCCCGACAGAGCCCGACAGAACCCGAGAGAGCCCGATAGAGCCCGACAGAGACCAGTTGAGCCCGACAGAGCCCGACAGAGCCCGACAGAGCCCGACAGGGCCCGACAGGGCCCAGTAGAGCCCGACAGAGCCCGACAGAGCCCGACAGAGCCCGACAGAGCCCGACAGAGACCAGTTGAGCCCGACAGAGCCCGACAGAGCCCGACAGAGCCCGACAGGGCCCGACAGGGCCCAGTAGAGCCCGACAGAGCCCGACAGAGCCCGACAGAGCCCGACAGGGCCCAGTAGAGCCCGACAGAGCCCGACAGAGCCCGACAGAGCCCGACAGGGCCCGACAGAGCCCGACAGAGCCCGACAGGGCCCGACAGGGCCCAGTAGAGCCCGACAGAGCCCGACAGAGCCCGACAGAGCCCGACAGGGCCCAGTAGAGCCCAGTAGAGCCCGACAGAGCCCGACAGGGCCCGACAGAGCCCGACAGAGCCCGACAGAGCCCGACAGGGCCCGACAGAGCCTGACAGAGACCGACAGGGCCCAGTAGAGCCCGACAGAGCCCGACAAAGCCCGACAGAGCCCGACAGAGCCCGACAGGCCCCGACAGAGCCCGACAGAGCCCGACAGGGCCCGACAGAGCCCGACAGAGCCCGACAGGGCCCGACAGGGCCCAGTAGAGCCCGACAGAGCCCGACAGAGACCGACAGGGCCCGACAGGGCCCGACAGGGCCCGACAGAGCCCGACAGGGCCCGAGAGGGCCCGACAGAGCCCAGTAGAGCCCGACAGAGCCCGACAGAGCCCGACAGAGCCCGACAGGGCCCGACAGGGCCCAGTAGAGCCCGACAGAGCCCGACAGAGCCCGACAGAGCCCGACAGGGCCCGACAGAGCCCGACAGAGCCCGACAGGGCCCGACAGGGCCCAGTAGAGCCCGACAGAGCCCGACAGAGCCCGACAGAACCCGTCAGAGCCCGACAGAGCCCGACAGAGCCCGACAGAGCCCGACAGGGCCCAGTAGAGCCCGACAGAGCCCGACAGAGCCCGACAGAGACCGACAGGGCCCGACAGAGCCCGACAGAGCCCGACAGGGCCCGACAGGGCCCAGTAGAGCCCGACAGAGCCCGACAGGGCCCGACAGAGCCCGACAGAGCCCGACAGAGCCCGATATGGCCCGACAGAGCCCGACAGAGCCCGACAGAGCCCGACAGGGCCCGACAGGGCCCAGTAGAGCCCGACAGAGCCCGACAGAGCCCGACAGAACCCGACAGAGCCCGACAGGGCCCGACAGAGCCCGACAGAGCCCGACAGGGCCCGACAGAGCCCGACAGAGCCCGACAGGGCCCGACAGGGCCCAGTAGAGCCCGACAGAGCCCGACAGAGCCCGACAGGGCCCGACAGGGCCCGACAGGGCCCGACAGGGCCTGACAGAGCCCGACAGGGCCTGACAGGGCCCGACAGAGCCCAGTAGAGCCTGACAGAGCCCGACAGAGCCCGACAGGGCCCGACAGGGCCCAGTAGAGCCCGACAGAGCCCGACAGAGCCCGACAGGGCCCGACAGGGCCCAGTAGAGCCCGACAGAGCCCGACAGAGCCCGACAGAACCCGTCAGAGCCCGACAGAGCCCGACAGGGCCCGACAGAGCCCGACAGAGCCCGACAGGGCCCAGTAGAGCCCAACAGAGCCCGACAGAGCCCGACAGAGCCCGACAGGGCCCGACAGGGCCCAGTAGAGCCCGACAGAGCCCGACAGGGCCCGACAGAGCCCGACAGAGCCCGACAGAGCCCGATATGGCCCGACAGAGCCCGACAGAGCCCGACAGAGCCCGACAGGGCCCGACAGGGCCCAGTAGAGACCGACAGAGCCCGACTGAGCCCGACAGAACCCGACAGGGCCCAGTAGAGCCCGACAGAGGCCGACAGAGCCCGACAGAGCCCGACAGAGCCCGACAGGCCCGACAGAGCCCGACAGAGCCCGACAGAGCCCGACAGGGCCCGACAGAGCCCGACAGAGCCCGACAGAGCCCGACAGGGCCCAGTAGAGCACGACAGAGCCCGACAGAGCCCGACAGGGCCCGACAGAGCCCGACAGAGCCCGACAGAGCCCGACAGGGCCCAGTAGAGCCCGACAGAGCCCGACAGAGCCCGACAGAGCCCGACAGGGCCCGACAGAGCCCGACAGAGCCCGACAGGACCCGACAGGGCCCGACAGAGCCCGACAGGGCCCGACAGAGCCCGACAGAGCCCGACAGAGCCCGACAGGGCCCAGTAGAGCCCGACAGAGCCCGACAGAGCCCGACAGAGCCCAACAGAGCCCGACAGAGCCCAGTAGAGCCCGACAGAGCCCGACAGAGCCCGACAGAGCCCGACAGAGCCCGACAGGGCCCGACAGGGCCCGACAGAGCCCGACAGGGCCCAGTAGAGCCCGACAGAGCCCGACAGAGCCCGACAGAGCCCGACAGAGCCCGACAGGGCCCGACAGGGCCCAGTAGAGCCCGACAGAGCCCGACAGAGCCCGACAGAGCCCGACAGGGCCCGACAGAGCCCGACAGAGCCCGACAGGGCCCGACAGGGCCCAGTAGAGCCCGACAGAGCCCGACAGAGCCCGACAGAACCCGTCAGAGCCCGACAGAGCCCGACAGAGCCCGACAGAGCCCGACAGGGCCCAGTAGAGCCCGACAGAGCCCGACAGAGCCCGACAGAGACCGACAGGGCCCGACAGAGCCCGACAGAGCCCGACAGAGCCCGACAGGGCCCGACAGGGCCCAGTAGAGCCCGACAGAGCCCGACAGGGCCCGACAGAGCCCGACAGAGCCCGACAGAGCCCGATATGGCCTGACAGAGCCCGACAGAGCCCGACAGAGCCCGACAGGGCCCGACAGGGCCCAGTAGAGCCCGACAGAGCCCGACAGAGCCCGACAGAACCCAACAGAGCCCGACAGGGCCCGACAGAGCCCGACAGAGCCCGACAGGGCCCAGTAGAGACCGACAGAGCCCGACAGAGCCCGACAGGGCCCGACAGGGCCCGACAGGGCCCGACAGGGCCCGACAGAGCCCAGTAGAGCCCGACAGAGCCCGACAGAGCCCGACAGGGCCCGACAGGGCCCAGTAGAGCCCGACAGAGCCCGACAGAGCCCGACAGGGCCCGACAGAGCCCGACAGAGCCCGACAGGGCCCGACAGGGCCCAGTAGAGCCCGACAGAGCCCGACAGAGCCCGACAGAACCCGTCAGAGCCCGACAGAGCCCGACAGGGCCCGACAGAGCCCGACAGAGCCCGACAGGGCCCAGTAGAGCCCGACAGAGCCCGACAGAGCCCGACAGAGCCCGACAGGGCCCGACAGGGCCCAGTAGAGCCTGACAGAGCCCGACAGGGCCCGACAGAGCCCGACAGAGCCCGACAGAGCCCGATATGGCCCGACAGAGCCCGACAGAGCCCGATAGAGCCCGACAGGGCCCGACAGGGCCCCGTAGAGACCGACAGAGTCCGACAGAGCCCGACAGAACCCGACAGGGCCCAGTAGAGCCCGACAGAGCCCGACAGAGCCCGACAGAGCCCGACAGGGCCCAGTAGAGCCCGACAGAGCCCGGCAGAGCCCGACAGAGCCCGACAGGCCCGACAGAGCCCGACAGAGCCCGACAGAGCCCGACAGGGCCCAGTAGAGCCCGACAGAGCCCGACAGGGCCCGACAGTGCCCGACAGAGCCCGACAGAGCCCGACAGAGCCCGACAGGGCCCAGTAGAGCCCGACAGAGCCCGACAGAGCCCGACAGAGCCCGACAGAGCCCGACAGGGCCCGACAGAGCCCGACAGGACTCGACAGGGCCAGACAGAGCCCGACAGGGCCCGACAGAGCCCGACAGAGCCCGACAGAGCCCGACAGGGCCCGACAGAGCCCGACAGAGCCCGACAGGGCCCAGTAGAGCCCGACAGAGCCCGACAGAGCCCGACAGAGCCCAACAGAGCCCGACAGAGCCCAGTAGAGCCCGACAGAGCCCGACAGAGCCCGACAGAGCCCGACAGGGCCCGACAGGGCCCGACAGAGCCCGACAGAGCCCGACAGGGCCCAGTAGAGCCCGACAGAGCCCGACAGAGCCCGACAGAGCCCGACAGGGCCCGACAGGGCCCAGTAGAGCCCGACAGAGCCCGACAGGGCCCGACAGAGCCCGACAGAGCCCGACAGAGCCCGATATGGCCCGACAGAGCCCGACAGAGCCCGACAGAGCCCGACAGGGCCCGACAGGGCCCAGTAGAGACCGACAGAGCCCGACAGAGCCCGACAGAACCCGACAGGGCCCAGTAGAGCCCGACAGAGCCCGATATGGCCCGACAGGGCCCAGTAGAGCCCGACAGAGCCCGACAGAGCCCGACAGAACCCGTCAGAGCCCGACAGAGCCCGACAGAGCCCGACAGGGCCCGACAGAGCCCGACAGAGCCCGACAGGACCCGACAGGGCCCGACAGAGCCCGACAGGGCCCGACAGAGCCCGACAGAGCCCGACAGAGCCCGACAGGGCCCAGTAGAGCCCGACAGAGCCCGACAGAGCCCGACAGAGCCCAACAGAGCCCGACAGAGCCCAGTAGAGCCCGACAGAGCCCGACAGAGCCCGACAGAGCCCGACAGGGCCCGACAGGCCCCGACAGAGCCCAGTTTAGCCCAGTAGAGCCCGACAGAGCCCGACAGAGCCCGACAGAGCCCGACAGGGCCTGACAGAGCCCGACAGAGCCCGACAGGACCCGACAGGGCCCGACAGAGCCCGACAGGGCCCGACAGAGCCCGACAGAGCCCGACAGAGCCCGACAGGGCCCAGTAGAGCCCGACAGAGCCCGACAGAGCCCGACAGAGCCCAACAGAGCCCGACAGAGCCCAGTAGAGCCCGACAGAGCCCGACAGAGCCCGACAGAGCCCGACAGGGCCCGACAGAGCCCGACAGGGCCCGACAGGGCCCAGTAGAGCCCGACAGAGCCCGACAGAGCCCGACAGAGCCCGACAGAGCCCGACAGGGCCCGACAGGGCCCAGTAGAGCCCGACAGAGCCCGACAGAGCCCGACAGAGCCCGACAGGGCCCGACAGAGCCCGACAGAGCCCGACAGGGCCCGACAGGGCCCAGTAGAGCCCGACAGAGCCCGACAGAGCCCGACAGAACCCGTCAGAGCCCGACAGAGCCCGACAGAGCCCGACAGAGCCCGACAGGGCCCAGTAGAGCCCGACAGAGCCCGACAGAGCCCGACAGAGACCGACAGGGCCCGACAGAGCCCGACAGAGCCCGACAGAGCCCGACAGGGCCCGACAGGGCCCAGTAGAGCCCGACAGAGCCCGACAGGGCCCGACAGAGCCCGACAGAGCCCGACAGAGCCCGATATGGCCTGACAGAGCCCGACAGAGCCCGACAGAGCCCGACAGGGCCCGACAGGGCCCAGTAGAGCCCGACAGAGCCCGACAGAGCCCGACAGAACCCAACAGAGCCCGACAGGGCCCGACAGAGCCCGACAGAGCCCGACAGGGCCCAGTAGAGACCGACAGAGCCCGACAGAGCCCGACAGGGCCCGACAGGGCCCGACAGGGCCCAGTAGAGCCCGACAGAGCCCGACAGAGCCCGACAGGGCCCGACAGGGCCCAGTAGAGCCCGACAGAGCCCGACAGAGCCCGACAGGGCCCGACAGAGCCCGACAGAGCCCGACAGGGCCCGACAGGGCCCAGTAGAGCCCGACAGAGCCCGACAGAGCCCGACAGAACCCGTCAGAGCCCGACAGAGCCCGACAGGGCCCGACAGAGCCCGACAGAGCCCGACAGGGCCCAGTAGAGCCCGACAGAGCCCGACAGAGCCCGACAGAGCCCGACAGGGCCCGACAGGGCCCAGTAGAGCCTGACAGAGCCCGACAGGGCCCGACAGAGCCCGACAGAGCCCGACAGAGCCCGATATGGCCCGACAGAGCCCGACAGAGCCCGATAGAGCCCGACAGGGCCCGACAGGGCCCAGTAGAGACCGACAGAGTCCGACAGAGCCCGACAGAACCCGACAGGGCCCAGTAGAGCCCGACAGAGCCCGACAGAGCCCGACAGAGCCCGACAGGGCCCAGTAGAGCCCGACAGAGCCCGACAGAGCCCGACAGAGCCCGACAGGCCCGACAGAGCCCGACAGAGCCCGACAGAGCCCGACAGGGCCCAGTAGAGCCCGACAGAGCCCGACAGGGCCCGACAGTGCCCGACAGAGCCCGACAGAGCCCGACAGAGCCCGACAGGGCCCAGTAGAGCCCGACAGAGCCCGACAGAGCCCGACAGAGCCCGACAGAGCCCGACAGGGCCCGACAGAGCCCGACAGGACTCGACAGGGCCAGACAGAGCCCGACAGGGCCCGACAGAGCCCGACAGAGCCCGACAGAGCCCGACAGGGCCCGACAGAGCCCGACAGAGCCCGACAGGGCCCAGTAGAGCCCGACAGAGCCCGACAGAGCCCGACAGAGCCCAACAGAGCCCGACAGAGCCCAGTAGAGCCCGACAGAGCCCGACAGAGCCCGACAGAGCCCGACAGGGCCCGACAGGGCCCGACAGAGCCCGACAGAGCCCGACAGGGCCCAGTAGAGCCCGACAGAGCCCGACAGAGCCCGACAGAGCCCGACAGGGCCCGACAGGGCCCAGTAGAGCCCGACAGAGCCCGACAGGGCCCGACAGAGCCCGACAGAGCCCGACAGAGCCCGATATGGCCCGACAGAGCCCGACAGAGCCCGACAGAGCCCGACAGGGCCCGACAGGGCCCAGTAGAGACCGACAGAGCCCGACAGAGCCCGACAGAACCCGACAGGGCCCAGTAGAGCCCGACAGAGCCCGATATGGCCCGACAGGGCCCAGTAGAGCCCGACAGAGCCCGACAGAGCCCGACAGAACCCGTCAGAGCCCGACAGAGCCCGACAGAGCCCGACAGAGCCCGACAGGGCCCGACAGAGCCCGACAGAGCCCGACAGGACCCGACAGGGCCCGACAGAGCCCGACAGGGCCCGACAGAGCCCGACAGAGCCCGACAGAGCCCGACAGGGCCCAGTAGAGCCGACAGAGCCCGACAGAGCCCGACAGAGCCCAAC